>NC_079205.1:19393561-19693561 GCF_026745355.1 Beta vulgaris subsp. vulgaris | reverse complement strand
CTAAAGTTAAACTCAGGTTTTCTCAACCTTTTACCAAAATTCTATGGCCGTGGAGGTGAGGATCCCAATCGATTTCTTAAAGAATTTTTGGTTGTGTGTTCTTCTATGAAACCAGAAGGTATTGATCCTAATCATGTCAAATTGCATTCCTTTCCATTTTCATTGTATGATATAGCTAAAGATTGGTTGTATTCCCTTCCTCCTGGATCAATTACTACGTGGGATGCACTACAAAAAGCTTTTCTAGAAAATTTCTTCCCTACTAGTAGAATTGGATCCATTAGGAAGGAGATTTGTGGTGTCAAACAACATTCTAATGAGTCATTATATGAATATTGGGAACGTTTTAAGAGACTTTGTGCTTCTTGTCCCCAACATCAAATTAGTGACCAACTTCTTATCCAATATTTTTATGAGGGTATTTTGGGTAATGATAAAAATATGATTGATGCGGCTAGTGGGGTGCTTTAGTTGATAAAACACCTACACAAGCTAGACAATTAATTAGTAACATGGCCCAAAATGCTCGACAATTTGGCTCACGTAACGATGTGAAAACAGTTAATGAAATTGACTTAACTTCTGTTAAAAGTCAGTTACAGGATAATGCACAACAAATAGCCACCCTCACTACATTGATGTCTAAGTTTGTTGGGAATGAATCTAAGGCTAAAGTTTGTGGTATTTGTTTTGATTTTTCTCACAATACTGATGCTTGTCCTACTGTGCAATTTGAAAATGTGAATGCATTAGGAGGTTTTTCTGGTCAACCCCAAAGAAAGTATGACCCCTTTTCACCAACTTATAACGAAGGTTGGAGAGACCATCCGAACTTAAGATATGAACCTAAACCTCAGTTTACTCAAGCTAATCCTCGACCTTTTGTTCATCACAACCCTCAAGCTCAACCTTCTAGCCTTTCCTTAGAAGACTTAGTGAAGCAACTTACCACCCAAATTGGCCAAGTACATAATCAGAATGTTGAGTATCAAAAGAAAACTGATTCCCATCTCCAACAACTTGACACCCAGATTGGTCAAATTTGTACTTCTTTAAGTAATATAGAAAATCATGTGTCAGGCAAACTACCATCTTAACCTTTGCAGAATCCAAGTAAACAAGTTAATGCAATCTCACTAGAGAGAAGAACCACAATGGATGACCCTTTAGGAAATTTGAATGAACATGAAGATAATGAAATGCAGGGAAATAGAATTCCATTATTAGATGCAATAAAGGTGGTTCCTAAATATAGTAAACTCTTGAATGAATTTCTCACTACATCTAACAAACACAAAGGAGAAGAACTTTTGAGACCTCTTATTATACCACCCCCAAAATGTGAAGACCCTGGATCATTCTCAATTCCGTGTAGGATAGGTGAGACTATTTTTCGACAATGTGTGTTAGATTTAGGATCTACAGTAAATGTTTTGCCCTTCTCTTTATATGACATGTATAAGATGGGACCATTAAAGACTTGTAGTGAGATACTTACTATGGCTGATGGTAGTAGTGTTTGTTCTGTCGGATTATTAGAGAACAATCTCGTTCAAGTCAAGCACATGTGCTTTCTGGTTGATTTTATTGTTATCAATGTAATGCATAATTATGAGATTTTATTAGGGAGACCATTCCTAAAGACTTCAAAAGCATTAATTGATGTTGCTCATGAGTGTGTCACTCTTCAGAGTAATGGAGAGAAACTGAATTTAAATGTATTTGAGCAGGATGGTTCTGATATAGAGTCAGGTGCTACTAATTATGTTGCTTATTATCTTGCACAGCTTGGACCGGAAAATTTGGAGATCTTATTAGATGAGATGGTGAATGATGTAGGACTAGAGCACATGTTGATGAATGCTCTAAATGAAATCAATTTGTTAGATTGAAGATAGAAAGATGTCGGGCTAACGACGTAAACTAAAGGCGCTACTTGGGAGGCAACCCATGACTGTTCCGTTTTCTTTTATATATTCACTTTTGCAAAAAAAAAATTTCTTTTCTTATTTTCTTTCTTTTATTTTCTTTCCTTCTTCATATTCATATAATTTCTTTATATCTTAATGTTAGATTATGCTGATGTCTCCCTCTTGCTATGGGCCTCACTAAACAACCAACACACTATTGACAGTAGTACTACAGTACAGTACCAAGGACATTGCCACCTGCTCCCATCTTCGTCACAAAACCAGCTAAGTTCCTCTTACTTTTCTTTTCTTTTTGTTTCATTGGGGACAATGAAAAATGTAAGTGTGGGGGAGATGCATGCTTCTTCGATTGTGTGGTGTAGTTGGTTTTGTGTAGAAAAAGAAGTAAAAATAACCTACTTTGAGAGGACATGCTGTCAAAATTTATGAGTTAGAGTAGTATAAGTTATCTTTCTATTGCATTTGCATAGTAGTTTTATTATTGTTTGTCTTTGTTTTTTTTTTACAATTGTTGCATTTTATTTAGGATTTCCACCTCTTGATTTCCTAAGGAATGACGCTTAGAAAGTTGAAGTTGATAAGAAACTCTAATCTAACTTGTTTTTGAAATAACATAAAAAATTTCGAAATAAACGATTTTGGAATTGTTATATAATTGGAATATAAGAGTCGAACTTGAGAGATTCATAATATAATTGAAGAAAAAAAAAGTATCTTGCTTCTCTTAAATAATCTGGCTAGATAACTAGACCAAAACCTTGTGAGCTTTTGAGCCTATTAGACTGACACATCTGCATCAGTCTCATTATTTTCTTTTTTGTGTGATAGTTCCTCAATGAAGTGTGGCTCTTGAACTTGACTTGGTACTCTTTGATACTTTTGTGATAAATGTTATGAAGAAATGATTTAGGCGTTCTTTTCATATATATTTTAACCTAAGAGATCTTCTTTCAAATAATATATCCCGTACTTTAGCCCTTGTGAGCCTTAAAATCCTTATTTCTTTACTAACCATACATTACAAACATGCGGCCTCCTACATATTCTACCCAAGCTTAGCTAAAGGGGGTTATTAAGTTGAGTTTGTACTGCAAATTTTTGTTATGATATTGTGAAAGGAAAAGGGAAGAAAAATAGGGGTTATGACATTGAAAAAAAAAAAAAGTTTGAAGAAGAAAAATAGAAGAATATATTGGTGAAAATGCTATGAATTATATGTGAAATTGTTGCAATTGCATTATTAATTGTGGTTGAGGATAAGGTGATATAAAAGAAATTTATGTAGTTGGAGTATGATGTTCAATGTATAAAAGGAGTTTGTTGTGACTGAAATATCTTAAGTCGTGTATTTTTGCTCCCTTTAGCTTGGCTTCTTTTTAACTCCACATTCCTAAATATTATCCCTACCTTTTAAACCTTAGCCACGTTACAACCTATTAAAAGACCTTTTGATCTTTATGCATTATGGCACTACCAAGTGGAGAATTGAGACGATAGTCAAGTTTACAGAAATATACTTCATTTTGAGTCGACTCGGTTATAGGTTTGAGTGAATATTATTTTAACCCCAAACACATGAGAGTTGAGTGTTTTATTTATACCTGTGAGGGTCTATTTATTGAACATGATACACATACATTTGTGGATTCATGCTAGATATTTTTGAGTTGTAAAGATAACAATTAGTTCATGAAATATTATGAGATTTGATAGTTCGATTGTTTAAACACTAAGAATATGACATCTCCATTAACATTTCTCAATGTTTTTCTAACTAACTTTAAAATGTTTTAGTTTCTTATAGTGTGCTTATCTAATATTGTTATTTCCGACAAAGAAAACTGAGGTAGTATATTAGGTCTTACATTTAGTTTCTTTATTAATGTCATTATAATATCAATATATGCTGGTTACTTTCGAAATCTATGTTAATAAGGCTTTGTGGGTGTGCCATCTGAAAATCCTCATGAGACCTTACTCGTCCACTAGGGTACCCTAGGGGTTTAAAGGGCTTGTTGCACATGCTAAGTGCAATCGTGATTCCTACGACAATGAGTTAGGTTTATTGCTTTCCTAGTATATTTTAATTTTTATTTTAGTAGTATTTTGATCGAGGGCGACCAAAAGCTAAGTGTGGAGGAATTTGATAAGTGTATATATTTACATATTTTTGTTCCCTAAATTTAGTCTTATTGTCGTCTTCTATGCGTTATTTTATAATATTTATCGACTCTTATTATTAATGAGTTATTTATGTCTATATTATATTATAGTGATTATGTACCTTAAATAGTGTGTTATTTTTATATAGCTTTACTTTGCTAAAGGAGGAGAACAAAACAAAGAAGCAAAGTAGTGCAAGTATATTACAAAGAAAAGACTACACGTGAAGCAAATAAAAGGAAAACAAAAGAAAAAGGAGTAAACTTACTCCATCTTCACTATTTCACGAGAAAACCAAAGAAAGAGAGTTCTTTGTTTTTCAAGTTTACATAATTCACATCAAGAATCTCCAAGATACGAAACAAGGTAATTATGGAATTATGGAGCAAATCAGAAATCACATCTTTTTCTCTACAAGTAATTTCCAAAAATTTGATAATTGGGGATTTCTTAATCGGGTATATAAATCCCTAATTTCTACCGCAAGAAAACATGCAAGCATTGTCTGATTTTGGGTAAAGAGAAACGAGGGAGAATTGGAGTAAATTAGCAGTTGGGCTACAATTGGAGGGAGGTGAACAGCAACGAGACGACAGTTTCGAGTATGAGTGCCGGCAGAAATTCGTCGAGTATTGAGTGATACTCTTCTCTTCTCTTGTATTACTTTGATTTGCTATATTAGTTTCAATTCAATGAACTTGAATCTGGTTTAAACTTAAATTTTCTCATGATTTTTGGGTTGATTATTGAACATATAGATTATTTGATATTCAATTTTACATCGTTTTAAATGTCGTATGATTGGAGTTTGAGTATAATTTGCTATCTTATTGTGCTTAAATTTCAATTCATTGCTAATTATGTAGTTTGGCCTAGTTTAAATTGCATAATAAAAGTAGAGACTTATGTTAGTTTGGGTCTGCGAATGGTTCAGATTAATGTTAGAGTGTAATTTGATCTAATTATATTAAGTACCTATTTATTAATCTAATTAGGATTAATGATGTTCTTCTAATTTATAATGTTTCTAGATGTAATCGTTGAGGGTTGCGATCATATTTTCAATGGCAAGTCTAGTTTAGAATTAGTGTCGGCCTAGTTCAATACTAATTTAAAGTAAGGAAGAATAGGGTGGGATTGCTATCGAGACCACTACAGTTAATCTATTAGATTAATCTTCAACTGATAATTATATCAATATTATGACTAAAGTTACTAAGTTTAATGGTGGAAATTATCGACTTGCTTGTCATCACTTGAATAATAGTTTAATACTTGTTTTAGTTCAGTTACTATTAGTTACTACAATCTTAAACCCCCCAAATCTAAGTAAATAGGTAAATAGTTGTATAATCTCGTTTTTTTTATGTTAATAATATTTTTCTCAGTTAAACTTTGAAGTAAGGAATTTAGTAGTCTCACCGTGGGATCGACCCTTTCTTACCCTTTTCTACATGTTAATATACTTTGAGGTCTAAGAATAGGTTTTTAATTTTATACGGTAAACGACACGTATCATCAACTGTGGGAATTATAGGCCTCAGGAGGCTTCTTCCCTTTGATGTACCTAGCCCTTTTAGATAGAAGATACACATGAGATAATGCTTATCGTAGGACGAATTTCAAGGGAAGGTTTAATTATGTTCCTGCAGATGGTTATTACTTCGCTGTCATAAGATATGCAGCGGGCCATGAAATCGAAGATGAAAACTACCACGTCATGGTAGGGCTCGTTTGTAGAGAGCATCTCTAGAGGATACCCATTAGAGCATTCGATTAAGTTGTAATATTTGTCTACAAATAGATAAATTTAATTGCTTATAAAATTACTTCTAAAAGTAATTTCTCGAATGTAATGTGGGGTTTAAATTATTAATAAAATAACTGGTTTTATTGCATTAAATAAAATAAGTTATCACGTACCTTTTGATGCTTATTTTTCTCATTAAATAACAGCCCCGTAATTAAGAAATTAGAATAAGTGGACAAAAAGTTTAGGTCTCTGCCTATAAATATGTATGTACAGACACAACATATGTGAAGGTCAGGACACAACATATGTGAAGGTCAGGATACAACATATGACAAGGTCATGAATGGATTTTATTCGTCTGTCTATGTATCGTCCAATATCTCCAACATATAAACCATATCCCTTAAAATGCCCAAATCATCAAAAACCATTGGATATTATATCTAGAGATAGAGATGCACTAGTAGAAAAATGTCAATTTGCGTCGGACCCTAGACTCCTATTTGCGTCGGACTTTGGTCCGACGGCACAGGTCTCGACGCAGATGACCTAAATATGATCTGTGTCTTAGGCGAAAATGACACAGATACTTTAGCTTTGCGTCGCACGATGTATATGGTGCGATGCAAATATCTCTGCATAACACGTTAAACGAGAAACAATGTGCGTCACACTAGAGGCAACGTGCGATGCACAATACCCTCCCCAGCCCCCCATGGCAATGTGTGTCGCACCTTGCCTCTTAGCGACGCCATCTCAAATCATCTCAAGCAAGCAACCAATGTTGTAATACTCAACAAATGTTGCAATACTCTAACAATAATGTACAAATACTACACTAACAAGTTACTTGGCCTTTTCTTCTATCGCGAGCCGTGCAAAGTATAGCGCAAAATTATCTTTGAGTTCATTGATATCATCTATGGTGTATGTCTCAATGCTTGAAGGAAAATCCTATAGATATGTTAACTTAGTTAATAAACTTTAAGTTTATATAAGTAAAGTAACGAATTTACAACATATATATACCTCATTCAAATCATTTGACTCAAAGAGAAAGCGGACGATTAGAAACATGTATCTCATGACAAAATAGCCGCATTTATCTCCTCCCCTTTGTTGAGCACACTACACCATATTTAATATACATATTAGAATCGAAAAAGAAATATTAAATAGAATTATAAAATGCGTATCAAATACAAAACCATAAGAGCTTTACCTGCATAGGTATCCAAGACAATTTTATTGCTTCTTTGATACCTTCAAGGCGCGTGAATTTTGTATATGCACTAAGTACAAAAAAATTTCAACAATAAGAATTACTACAAACATTTATAAATTATTTAAAATGGAAAAAATAGGGAAGATAAGATAGCTAACGATTGTTAAAGAAAGCTCTGGTGGCGTAGGATAAGGTGCTCTGGCTATCGTGCGCCCTAAGCTTTATGGGCCGGAAAAAGAATACTGCGACGTCGGGGAATGGCTCTCCGGCACCGGAAGTGTCAGCTAGTAACTCTTCCAGCCCTATTGGTGGAGCTACCTCTAGTGAGAAGGCACAAATGAATGGAACAGTAACTGAAGTGAGTTTGGAGGATTCTAGGGACCCGATTGTAGACCCGTTTAGTAAATCATCTCATGCTCAGCTTGTGGTTGATGCAAGTCAAAAATGGAAGGGATTCACTGGGCAAAGTCGTATGGGCGAGAAAGGTATGGGGTTAAGCTTTATTGCTCCTGTTATTGTTGATGGTAAACCCACTGCTAAGTTAGATAAAAAAGCGATTGATATGTTAAGTGAACAATGGGCGAATGCTTTAATCATGTATGTTGTTGGCGAAAATCCCACTATCAATGCTATGAATGCTTATCTGAAATCTCAATGGAGTTTGAGTATAGAACCAACAGTGTATAAACATGAAGCAGGGTATTTTATAGCCAAGTTTGGTTGTCAGGAGGATAGAGACTCTATCATTTATGCTGGGCCACACTTGTTTTATGGCAAACCTTTGATTGTTAAACAATGTACTGCGAGTTTTGATTTTCACAAAGAAGTGTTGAAGGTGATTCCAATATGGGTTAGGTTGCCTAACTTACCTCTTAATTGCTGGAGTGATGATTCATTAAGTAGAATAGGGAGTTTGCTGGGGGTTCCTATATATGCAGATGAATGAACTACTAAGATATTTAGAGTATCTTTTGTCCGGATTCTAGTAGAGATGGATGTTACGAAGGAGATTCCTAAAGTTCTGACTATAGAGGACCCTAGTGGCAGGGTGTTTTCTCAACAAGTTATCTATGACTGGCTTCCTGCTTAATGCAACAAATGTCAGCTTATTGGTCACAACTGTGCTCATAGTTTGGCAAAGAAGCCTGTGAAGCAAGTGCTAAAGTGGGTTCCTAAGAGTACAGCTCCTGCTGTTGAAGTAAATCCTCCTGCTCCTAGTGTTGAGGTCACTGCTAATATTGGTGCTCCTCCTTTAGTAGTAGATCCCAGTTCTACTGGTCAACCTACTAAGGCAGTAGAGCTAAGTATTACAGAGACTACTCCAGTCAACACTCCTATCCAAGGAGGAGAAGAAGAGGAACCTTGGAAAGTTTTTACTAGAAAGTCCAAAGGTAAGCAAGTCTCTTTTCAGTCAGCTAGAGTGTGTTCTTTTTCTCAAGAGCCAGGTAGACCTGGAGGTGCTAGGGGACCTAATCCCTATTTGTCTTGATGAAGATGGTTGCTTGGAATGTCAGAGGTCTAAATGACCCTGTTAAAATAAAAGAAACAAAGGTGTTTCTGCAGCAGCATGGTGTGGACTTTTGTGCTCTCTTTGAGACTAGAGTGAGGGATCATAAAGCTTCAACTGTTCAGAAGAAGCTTGGTAATGCCTGGAGCTGGGAGGATAACTATGGTTTTTCTCCTAGGGGTAGGATTTGGATTGGCTGGAAGCCAGGTGTGGTTTCAGTATCTGTTGTAAGGAAGACTGAACAATGTGTAAGGGTTTAGATTGCAAGTTTGGATCAGAATCATGGTTTCACTCTAATTGTAGTGTATGGTTTACATACAATTGCAGATAGAAGGTTGTTATGGGTGGACTTGAGGGAGATGGTGGACAATGCTGATTTTCACTATCTTATTATAGGTGATTTCAATGCAGTGTCTCAGGCTTCTGATAGAATTAATGGGAACCTTGTTAGTGAGGCTGAAATTGTGGACTTTTCAGACTTTCTTATGGAAGTTGGAGTGCTGGAAGCTCCTTGTTCAGGAGCTTATTACTCTTGGAATAATAAAGGTGAAGGGGAAGCTAGGATTTCTAGCAGGATAGACAGAGCTCTTATAAATGAGGAGCTATTACATAAATTCCCTGATATCAAGGTGGAGTACCTTGCTGAAGGAATTTCAGATCACACTCCTCTGTTGGTCTCATTCTATGCTTTGCAGGAGGGAGGTGGAAGACCTTTTAGATTCAACAATGTGTTGGTTGAGGATATTAATTTCCTAGACACAGTGAGAGAGGCTTGGGATTCTACTGGTGATAACCATAAACTGAAGAATGTGTGGAAGAAATTAAAAGCAGTAAAAGAGGCCTTGAAAAGTCTTCATAGCACTCATTACTCTCAGGCTCATCTAAAAGTTGAGAATTCAGAACTCACTTGAGAATGTGCAAATAAGAATTGCTAGCAGTGGTAATGGGGAGCTTCATCAGGATGAGAAGGACCTGGTGAATAAACTGAGGCATTGGTCAGCTATTGAAGATAGTATTTTGAGGCAAAAAGCTAGAATCAGATGGCTTACTATGGCTGATGCTAATACCAGATTCTTCTTTAATGCTGTTAAAGTAAGAAAAGCCAGGAATAACATTAATATGTTACAAACTGCTGCTGGGGGCTTGGTGAATACAAGGGATAAGATTCAGGATGAACTTGTTGGGTTCTATACCAAGCTAATGGGTACTAGAGCTGAGTCTCTACCTAGTATTGATCTGCAAACAATTAGATCTGGTAGGCAGTTGAGCTATGAAGCTAGAACTGCTCTTAGCCAGCCAGTGACTCATGCTGAGATTGATCATGCTCTCTTCTCAATGGATGATAGTAAAGCACCTGGACTTGATGGATTCAATGCTTTGTTTTTTAAGAAGAGCTGGGAGATTATCAAGAATGATGTTTATTTTGGCATTGAAGAATTTTTTCATACTTCTTTTATTCACCATCCTATTAACATCACAGCTATCACCCTGGTGCCCAAGATAGCTAATGCTATTCAAGCAAAAGACTTCAGACCTATTGCTTGTTGCTCAGTGCTTTATAAGATCATAGCTAAAATCCTTACACTCAGGTTGCACTCAGTTATTAGTGAAGTGGTGAATCCTTCACAAGCTGGGTTTATTCCAGGAAGAGCTATAAATGATAATATTTTGTTAGCTACTGAGCTAATCAAAGGATATACTAGAAGGCATGTCTCACCTAGATGTGTTATCAAAGTGGACATAAAAAAAGTTATGACTTTGTGGAGTGGCATTTTCTAGAGCAAGTGTTGATGGAGCTCAGCTTTCCTAGTGATTTTGTGAGCTGGATTATGGGGTGTGTGAAAGGTGTCTCTTACTCTATACTTCTTAATGGGATCCCTGCTCCTCCTTTTCAAGCCAAGAAGGGGCTTAGGCAAGGGGACCCTCTCTCCCCTTTCCTTTTTGCAATTTGTATGGAGTATCTCAGCAGATGTCTTGGTGAGCTGAAAGACAACCCTGACTTTAATTTTCACCCTAAGTGTGAAAGACTATCTCTTACACATATCATGTTTGCTGATGACTTATTGCTTTTCTCAAGAGCTGATGTTAGCTCAGTCACCAAGATTATGGCAGCATTTAGCAAATTCTCTCAAGCCTCAGGTTTGGAGGCTAGCTTGGAAAAAAGCAATATCTATCTTGCTGGGGTTAATAATCAAGAGGCTGCTCTTCTAACTGAAGTTGTACATCTACCTATGGGAGACCTTCCTTTCAGATATTTGGGGGTGCCTCTATCTTCTAAAAAGTTGAATTTCTCCTAGTGCAAAATCTTTATTGATAAGATTACAGAGAGAGCTCAAGGGTGGGTTGCTAAAACTCTATCCTATGCTAGTAGATTGCAGTTAGTAAGGAGTGTGTTGAGCTCAATGCAACACTATTGGGCCCAGATTTTCCCACTTTCTAAGAAGATTATCAAGGCTGTAGAAGCAGTGTGCAGGAAGTTCTTATGGACAGGTAAAACCTTGGATTCTAAGAAAGCTCCAATTGCTTGGGATCAATTTTACAAACCTAAGTCAGCAGGGGGATGGAATCTAATTAATATGGAGATCTGGAACAAATCTGCTATCTTAAAGCTACTATGGGCTATTTCTTTTAAAACAGATAAGATTTGGGTGCAATGGATTAATGCTTATTATATGAGAAGGATGGATGTGTATTCTATAGCTCCTAAGAGCAACATGTCATGGCAGCTGAAAAAGATCATCAAGTCAAGAGAGCTCCTACAAACTGTGGGAGGGTGGAATGCAGTTATGCATAATGGGAAGTATTGCATTAAAAAGGCTTATAAGTTGCTCTTAGGTACTTTTGAGAAAGTACAATGGAGAAGATTGGTGTGTAACAACACTGCTAGCCCAAAGAGCAAGTTTTTGCTTTGGATGGTGTTACAAAATAGAGTAGCTACTGCAGACAGGTTGTGCAAATGGGGGATCCCTTGTTCAGTTACTTGTACAATGTGTAATGCTGCTGCTGAATCTGTTCCACATTTATTCTTCCAATGTGGCTATTCTATGGCAGTCTGGAAGGAAATTCATGCAAAACTCAGATGGCAGTATCAGACTATCCCATTCCATGAAGAGCTCATAGTAGCAGCAGGCAGAGCAAATTATATACAAAGCTACTAACAGAGACAATCTATGGTATTTGGCTTCAAAGGAATAACAAGATTTTCAATAATAATCTTGTTCCTCCTTCTGTCCTAGTTAAAGAAATTATGTTTAGAACTGCTTGTAACTGTTCTAAGGAAGATAGAAAGTTGCTTTTGTATTAGCTTGTTGGTGCATGTCTCCTTGTGTAGCCTATTGGCAGGTGTAGCCTAGGCTTGGATTATTCTTGTAACACTTTTTTTGGTTATTAATAACAACTTTGAATTGCCAAAAAAAAAAAAATTAAAATGTCATAAAATACATGTAAGAATTATAAGAATTATTAACTTACGTATGCATCGGGTTCTTGATAGCTAAGGATCTATCTCTCCTAAGCGAATCAAATACATATACGGTTTTTTTGCATAGAGAAAGGACGAGAAGAATCCAATGTTCCCTAAAGCATGCAACAAAATGTGATGTTCAACATATATTTTAACTAAAAGTTCATATATAAAGATAAAACAAAGTAAAAATTAGTTTAACTAACATACTTTTCAATATACGGACACATGATGTATCTCATTTGTCAATAGACTTTCATTGACCTTGCCATGTAGTTGGTCGCGGCATCTGGTTCAGTGCGTAGCATGGTCTCCGAAATCAAACTAGCACACATGAAACCAATATTTGAATCTCCATTCACCTCATTCTCATCTGACAAGTACCTACACTCCAAATATTTATAGTTAGATGAACAATAATATTAATAAATATCAATTTGGGAAATTCCCACTGGTAACCCTTTACTATGGAACATTTTCAATGGTAAATCGCTTTTCTTTTGAGTTTCAAAAATAACCCTATACTTATTAATATTATACAACCGTGACATTAATGATGGTTAAACCATTACTTAGACCGTCAAACCTATTTACTATCCTAATCCAAGTTAACCCCAAACCACTACCTAACCCACTGAATCCCCACCGACCACCACTCTTCCACTGAAAACACTATACTCCCGTCACTTTCTCCCTTCCGATGACTTTCTCTTTCTCCTTATCACTCCCTGCCTCCGCGTGACTTCTTTTCTCATCTCTCTTTCTATTAGTTGTTGCCTCCCCAAATCTTCACTGTCACTCTATTCTCTGCCCCTTCACGTTGTTGCTCCTACTGTTGTTGCATTGCTCTTGTTGTGACCGTGGCTTATCGGTGTTGGTGTTATGCCCCTCTATCTCTTGCCCGAGTCTTCCTTCCTCCTCTATCTGCTTCACTCCGCCCCTGATTATTTCCTCCTTTATCTTGTTGATATGGGGGTTTCGATTATTTAAATGGTATTTTTGGGGATTGGAGTGGGCTTTGGATTGGTAGGTAGTTGTTTCAAGGCTATCTAGGTTGGAATTTCGGAGAGTCTTTAGTTTTAGGGGGTCGAACAATGGTGGTGGGTGGTGTTCAAGTGGAGTGGGGTTCATGTGGAGGGGTGGAACAATGGTGGTTCGGTGGAATATCAGTGGGAAGGGTGGTGGTTGGGGGTTGGGGTTAACCTGGGTTAGGTAAACAAATAATATAAACGATTGAATTAACGGTGTAACCATCATTAATGTCACGGTTGAATAATATTACTATGTATAGGGTTATTTTTGAAACCCAAAAGAAAAATGGTATACCATTGCAAATGTTCCGTATTATAGGGTTACTAGTGGGGATTTCCCTATCAATTTTGATTAGTTTAGAGTTTGAGAAATCTCACATCATAAATATTTGGAAAATGGATACATTAAGCCATTCTCCCGTCAGAAGTTGGAAAACATCTTGTCGGGAGAGAAACAATGTATGATCAGTAGTATAGTTGAAGTAGGAACTCCGAATAACTTCGATGCTAAAAGGCTCATCTGCGGGTTTGTTGCCAAACATTTGATGCATATTTTTGACACAATCAAACATATCCTCAAGTGACAAGTAAATCAATGGATCTACATGTCTATGTGCAGACTAATCCGTGCAAGGATCATTAGCAATTATTTTCTTTTTCTTCTTCTTCGTCGCACCTTCTTTAGGTATACGTTCCTAATTCAAATCGACTTCTTTTTAATTCATATTATATATAAAATAAAGATTATTTGGTATATATAATTCAAGATTTCTAAGTATATACATTTAGATTTCTTATTATACTAGAGCATAACCCTCAGCTTGACTGAGTTTCGTGCTGAATGGAGTAGGGAGTGGAAGTGGAGCATCTGCATAATCCGCATAAAAATCATCAACACTCACTTTCACAGCGGTCGTAGAGTGTGACGATGACTTCTGTCGTGGATGAACGGTACCCTCAGCTACAATGATCGGTTCCGAGACATCCGTTATTGCCAAGCGACATGGAACTTGACTCTTAACATCTAATGAGAGAATAATGTCATCAATTAAGTGTTTTAGTAGCATAATATAATAATTAGAACATATATAAAATGAAAATATACCTGCAAGTCCATAAATGGATCATTTCCCCCCGATTGACAACTACTAGGAACGATTGGAGTGGAAGGAGTTGGTACTTGAATACCTAACTGCGCCGCAAAAGCCATGAACCTTTCTTGAACTAATGCATATATCTTTGAGTTCATCTCTTCCATTGTATGTTCTCTAGCTTTTTGGCTTACTCTAGCCTCTAAGCCTCAATTTCCTCATCATCCATGCCCCTACCCTTGCGAGCAGTACTACTCCGATCAGGATCTCCCAAACAAATGTAATCCCAATGCTACGCCCAGCTGTTAACACACGCCCAGGTCGGTCTTTCCTCTGCTGAGCACGTGATAGAGCATCATCCATCCGACTTGGAACAAACTCTCCTTCACTTTCTTTCTTTTTCCAATCATCCTGCGTTCAAGTTAAAAAAAAATCATATGATTAGTAGAAGACGAGTAAGTAGACAAGAAAAACGTTATAAACTTTGAACAATGCTTACAATGTGACTCTTTTATCTTTTGTGTTTCTTCATTAGGAAAGAAGAAATTTCCATCCTTATCTTTTTTCGATCTCGCGAGAAGCCACAGCAATGTCCGATCCGGCAAGGAGGATATCACTGATGATGTAGAGGAGTCAACAGATGATGTTGTATAGGATGAAGGGATATACCCTTTGCGTTTCCAAATGGGAATCATCTCCGCATATGATTTTTGACCCAAAAAATGAGGATGCTTGTTAGCAGCCAGAGAGATTCTTGCCTTTTCACTTCTATCCTAATATAGGATTTAGTAACTAGTCAATATTAAAGAACCTAATGATAATATAATTTCATATGATTGTAACGTATATATTACATACCTGGAACTCCTTAGAGTTACATTTTTCTACAAACTTGTCCCAGATCTCTCGTGTGATGAAAGGATACATCTCGTACGGTTGCCTATCATTGTTAGGCCCCTTCCTCGTTTTCGTGATCCATCTAGTCACCAATCTTGACTTGAAATCTCTCCACCGCTTATCACATGTAGTCAAGACATCTCGTTTCTTCTTCTCATCCTCTTCTATTCCAAACTCTCTCTTCAATATACAAAAATAAACCAATTAATAATAAACTATTAGAAAAAAACCCTCTCCTAAAACCCTCTGTTGGCGCATGTTTAGGTGTTTTTCTAACCTGCACCTCCGGTTGGTATGGGACGAAAAAAGTATACTTTCGGGCAGGCGAGTAGCTCGTCGACGCCGGGATGTTCGGAGATGGTTGATATTATTCCAAAAACTCAGGCTTTAGGTGACACGGTGGAGAAAATCAATGAAACAGTAACTATTGAGCAACAACCAGAGGTTGTGGAGAAATCTCACTTGGATGAAGCTCAGCTACGATGGAAAAGCTTCACAAGCCAGTCACGTATCTCTGAAAAAAGGTATGGGGTTGAATTTTGTAGCTCCGGTTGTTGTTAATGGTGATTTGGTTGCTAAACTGGATAAGAAAGATGTGGATTCTCAAATGAAGAACTGGGAGGATGCTTTAGTTGTTTATGTTGTAGGTCAAAATCCCACACTACAACAAATAACTACTTGTGCCACGAAAAAAATCGTGGCACAAGTTGAAAAATCCCGTGGCTATGAGTTCTTTTCACTCACGACATGAATCACAGGGGATGTGTGCATCAAAATGAATGAAAGAGTTTTCTTCAAGAGTTTTGTTACAAGTATTGTTGGTGGCAACAATTGGAAAGGTACAGTTCCAAATTCCGTCCTAATGCACAAGACTGATATCAGTCTCAGGAATTCTACCGATAAAGCTAGAATATGATAAATTGAGGTGCTCTAAATTGGTGAGAGAATCAATGGATTCAGGAATGGGTTGATTAGCAAAGAAATTCCCACTGAGGTCCAAATATTTCAGATGCTTTAGCTCAAAGAGGGAGGTAATCCCCTGACTTTGCAGTAAACAAATGCCATATAAGGAGAGAGCATCCCGACCTTCAAAAGTATAGACATTGTTACTTGGAAGATGAAGCATGATGACATTGCCGGTAAGGTTGCTGCAGCGAATGCCATGCCATTGACAACAGTCTTGTTGCTCTCCCCAAGAAGTGAGCTTACCACAATCATCCTTTTGAATACCTCGTTTAAAACGAAGCAGGGCTTATCTTTCGTGGTCGATGCACTTGATGCTACTGTGAACAGCTGCAGCATCACATTGACTCATGTGGTATAACAATACAAGCCATGAAATTTGTAGGAAGAGAATTACAAGGTGATTGACGTGGAGGATTTTCATGTTGGTAGGTGTATGTGTGAATTATAATTAAGCCAAGAAATTGGTGCTTCTATTTCATTACGTGAATGGTCAGTATATGTATACACTCTTACTGCTATAAGTTTTAGACTTTTAGTCGCGACCCAAAGAGTGGGTTAGACCGTAGAACTGTAGAAGTCCATCATACATTTGTATTCACGGCTAACTGCTCACACTGATTTCCAAATGTTGTTGCTTTGCTTTTGGGTCATGACTTATGACTTCAAAAAGAAAAGAAATTGAAAGGTAAAATCATATAATGACATTTCTGTTTTGGACTTTAGTTCTTTAATTGTACTAAGAGTAGTTATTCCCTTGAGATTGGGGAATACATCAACGAAACCACTAAAGACAGCACCCTCAATATCAAAGGTAAAATTTTTAGAAGAAAAAAAAAATTGCTGGTCTAATCTTTCCCCTAAAGTATACACACGCAAAATCCTTAATAGATTTTAGATAACAAACACTTTGCACAATTTGTATATATGCAATCAAGATATTGCAAACCTATAACATAAACAATTTAATAACCCTCATACGAATTATAATTTCAAAGATAACACCATTAATTCAGAGTAGTAGCTTGCCAATATCATATAATTCTTGTTGAATTAATCAAAGAAAAAACAATACATAATAAACATTTCACAAGATGCAATTAAAGAGTTACAACAAATACCGATTAATCGATGAATCTGCTTGCACTACGAGATTGGTGAACGGCGAGAAATTGGTTTTAATTGAAGTCAATTAGAACTGTTGTTGATGAGAATTGGAGAACCAGTGTTGATGAGAGTTGGAGAACTGTTGTTGATAAAGTTGGAGAACTGCCCTAATCGACTCCGCAAAACACGATTATCG
This sequence comes from Beta vulgaris subsp. vulgaris, assembly GCF_026745355.1. Classification (NCBI taxonomy): domain Eukaryota; kingdom Viridiplantae; phylum Streptophyta; class Magnoliopsida; order Caryophyllales; family Amaranthaceae; genus Beta; species Beta vulgaris. Next base: position 19,676,234 of record NC_079205.1, on the reverse strand, counting down.
TCAATTTTTTGGGCTATCTTCGTTTTTTTATTTGGTTTTTTCAATAATGGAATTATGGAAGCGCTTAAAGAGACGGGAGTAATAATATGATTGTAAGTTTTTTTTTTGAGGGGATATGATTGTAAGTTTGTAACTGCATACAGTCTATGTTTTTTAACTTCTATTGGTTTTTATTTTTTATAACATATATATTCCTAAATCCTAATATCTTAAATATTATCAACTAGAAGTATATGTGTAACTGAATTAGAAAATTCCCCTAAAAAAGTGAATTAGAAATTAAAAATGATTCTACTATCATAAATATCGTAAAAGTCAAGGACATTGCCCCGACTGCACGAGCCGGCGAGCTACCCCGACTCGCTGACTGACCAACAAGTCCCCCATAATTGGTTATACGAAAGGGGCACAATCATATTCAAGATACGAATACACACAAACATAGATCAAATTAAATCATGTGATCCTAGAAACTAATTAACCAACTTAATTTTGGCGAATTAGACAAACAAATGATTTTCCCTTTTTTGTTTTATTTTATTTACACTTTTTAGTGTGCAGCATGGGTAAATAGAGTTACAAATTAACCCACACGATGTGATTAATAAGTACGCTTGAAGTAAGAAATTTTAAAGTGTTTGATTTTTCATGTAGACCACATATATTGATTTTAACTTGCAATATGTTTGAATAAGTGCTATCAGTTATGGATATCCAAAAGATAAAAAGTATATTAAAATCATTGGATATATATATATATATATGTATATATATATATATATGTATATGTATATATATATATATGTATATGTATATATATATATTACATATATACATATATATATATATGTATATTATATATATATATATATATATATATATATATATATATATGTATATGTATTATATAATATATGTATATGTATATATATATATATGTATATGTATATATATATATATGTATATGTATAATATATATATACATATATATATATTTATATGTATATATATATATATATATATATATAATATATATATATATATATATGTATATATATATATATATATATATATATACATATACATATGTATATGTATATATGTAAATCTTCTAGCTAGCAGCTTAAGTAGATATAGCCACTTATAAATTTACATTGTTGCATATTAATGTGGCTTAAAGGTATGTTTTCCATGAGAATTTTTTTTATGGCACAGGTGTACCCACGGGAGAATCAATTAGTTGTGGCAACGCCATGAAATTTGCCACAGGAAAACAATTACTCGTGGCAAAACTAAGATTTTTTCCACGAGAAATCAACTGCCCGTGGCATAAATTTCACTAGGTTTTGAACTTTTGGTCAAAATTTATTTTTCCCGTGGCTAAGGGAAATTATGCCACGGATTTGGAATTCCCGTGGCATAATTCGTGGCACAAGTGCCAATTTGTTGTAGTGCCACTCTTACTTCTCTTTCGTAATATGTGAATGTATATTGGCATTTGAAGTATGAACCTGCCATTTTCAAACATGAAGAAGGTTTCTTCATTGTTAAGTTAAACACCGAGGAAGATAGAGATCGTATATTGCTTACTGGGCCACATTTATTTTATGAAAAAGCAATGATAGTCAAGAAATGGTGTGCTACATTTAATTTTCATGAGGAAATCTTGAAGGTGGTACCTGTGTGGGTGAAATTCCCAAACCTTCCACTGAGTTGCTGGGGTGGAGATTCCCTTAGCAGGATAGGGAGTGTTTTAGGGGTACCTCCATTTGCTGATGAATGCACTAGCAAAGGTTTGCGTATTTCCTTTGTAAGAGTGCTTTTGGAGGTTGATGTAACTCAAAAACTTCCGGATACTGTCGCAGTGGAGGAACCTAGTGGCAAGTATCTTATTCAGAAAGTGATATATGAATGGCTACCTCCATTCTGTAAGAAATGTAGTAAAGTTGGTCATAATTGTGATGTTATTCCAGAAGGTAGGGCAAAAACTAAGGTCATCCAGAAGTGGGTACCCAAGAAAGTGAATTATGTAGTTACCACATCCAGCAGTGTGGAGTTGCCCATTTCTAGACCTCTAGAGGTTCCTTTACAACAGATTGCAGAAGAAGGAGAGCCAGAAGTAATTATTACTCCAGTTGCCACTCCTGTGAATGTGGGAGCTAAACCTGAGGAGGGAGGGGCTTGGAAAGTAGTCACAAGGAAAACAAAAGATAAAGGGAAGGGGATTCAAAGTCGTGTGCAACTTTAGTTTGGCTCAGGTTTACCTGGGGGTGCTATGGGACCAAACCCCTATTTATCCTAATGATCTGCATAAGTTGGAATATGAGGGGTATGAATGACCCCTTTAAGTTGAAGGAAATCAAAAACTTCCTTCATCTCAATAAAGTGACTGTGTGTGCTTTACTTGAGACTAGGGTTAGGCCTCATAATCAAGGTAAGATCCAGAAGAAATTTGGGGATAGGTGGAACTGGATATGTAATTATAGTTCTACTAATAAAGGTAGTATCTTGATTGGTTGGGTGAAAAATGAAGATAGGGTGAGATTGTTACTGGCATCTGAACAATTTATTATTGTTGAGGTGCAGAATACACAGGGAGAGTGCGTATTTCACTATGTTGTTGTTTATGGTTTACATATAATTGAAGATAGGAAGAGTTTATGGGTTGATCTGGGCATATATGTAACTGGTATTCAGATTCGTTGCATTTTAATGGGAGACTATAATGATGTGTATCAAGCTGTTGACAAATTGCAAGGTAATGACATTACTCATGCTGAAACTGTGGATTTTAGCAACTTCTTGGTGGATAATTGCTTATCTGAAGCTCCTTCTAGTGGGAACTTTTACTCTTGGAGTAACAAGGGTCATGGTGCAGATAGAATCTCAAGTAGAATTGACAAGGCCATTGTTAATGTTTATTGGGTGAATAAATATGCAGATCTTGTTGTGAAATACCTTCATGCAGGGGTTTCAAATCACTCACCATTGCTCTTCTCCCTTGCTGATACTCATCATGCAGGTGGGGGTAGGCCTTTCAGGTTTCTTAACCATTTGGTTCTTAGATATGGTGAAGCAAGCTTGGGGGTATATTCAGTGTAATGGGCAGATGAAAAATCTGTGGGTAAAACTTCACAAGACTAAGGAGGCTATTAAGCTATTTCATGCTAATAGTTACTCCCAAGCTCACCGTAAGGTGGATAACTATAAGAGACAGTTGGAACGGTTACAAAATAACCCTGATTTGAATCACGATGCAGCTCTTCAAAAGAGTGAGAGAGAAACTTTAGAGCTGTCGAGGAAGGGGTCTCTCATTGGTATGAGTGTACTCAGACAAAAATCTAGAATTAGTTGGCTTTCTCAAGGAGATGCTAATTCTAAGTTTTAGTTTACAGTTGTTAAAGTGAGAAATGCTAAAAGTAAAATTGCTTTGTTGCACAACTCACAAGGTGAGGTTCTCACGGACCCTAGGAGAATTGGAGAAGAGATAAAGTCCTTTTACATGAAGCTTCTAGGTTCCAATACAGAGACCATAGAGGCTATTGACATGGCCATGGTTAGGAAGGGTCATATGCTCTCACAGCAGGCTTGTAACATACTAATACAACCTGTCACAAATCAGGAAATTGATGCTACATTGGCTGCTATTGATGATTCTAAAGCACCAGGCTTGGATGGCTTCAATGCTGTCTTTTTCAAGCAAACTTGGGCTGCCATTAAATCCGAGGTATACTCTGGTGTTCTTGAATTCTTTGATTACAATTTGATGTATAAGCCAGTGAACATTACTGCTATCACCTTGATCCCCAAGGTTGAGAATCCAACTCACACTAGTAGAATAAATGCTTATTGTTGCGGTAAAAAAGTTGTTTATTGCGGCGGTTTTGGCCGCACAGCAATTAAGGGGGCAGCAATAGGTAATTAATATATTGCTGCGGTTTAAAATCGCAGCAATATTTGAACATATTGCTACGATTTTTGTGTAAAACCGCAGCAATATTATTTATTTTATATCAAATTTGTAAAGCATATTGCTGCGGTTTCAGGAGAAAACCGCAGCAATATGTTGTATCTAATAATAAAAAATAGGCATATTGCTGCGATTTTTTTTTGAAAAACCGCAGCAATAGATACTGGTAGAGTAAATTTTTTTTTTTTTTTTTTTTTTTTTTTTTTGCATTTTGCCATCAGATTTGAAAGATGAAAATGTAAGACGAAAAAAAACCAATAGAAGCGAGAAGTAATAGAAAAGAATTACTTATACATAAACATTAAAGATAACATAAAATCACACATATATAAGAAAACAAAGATGTAAAAAGAAATATAAGTCATAAATTTAAAGAAAAAAATCAAAAAAAAAAAATAATTCGAACACCACCTAATCAGATCTGATAATTACAAAAGAAAAAAATTATTAAAACTCGGTTTGACACCAACTGTGGACGATTTCATTCGTAGTATACTAAATCTGAAGATGTAAAAAAGAAAGAGGAACAAACGTTCGACTGTCATCTTCATGGCATTCATCTTAACTATCTTGGCTGAAGATGAAATCTGAAGATGTAAAAAAGAAAAAGGAACAACCCAGCCCCATGTATATACCCACGATTTCACCGTTTCACGACATCTAAAACAGAAAAGGAAGCATCGTCGGCGTCATCAACAATGTTAATATCGTCGTTCTTAACCGTGCAGCAAAACACGAGGAAGTCGTGGTCGTCCGGCCATCGAGGAAGTCATCGTCGGCGTTTGAGAGCCGGTTAATCGCTGCGGACGAGAGCCGGTTGAGAGCCGGATGAAGAACGACCATATGAGAGGAGACATGAGAGGATGAGAATTTGAGAGATAGAAGAGGAAGGTTGAGAGATAGAGGAGAGAGGAGAGGATGAGAGTTTGAGAGATACCATGTGAAAGTAAAGAGAGAGGAAGGAGAGACAAAGAAGGTGAGGAAGAAAGTAAAAACAGCGCCCTTAGTGATGATACCTATGTATTTAAAAAAACCCTAATGACCCTATTGCTGCGGTTTTTAGAAGGAACCGCAGCAATAGATTAAAATAATATTTTTAAAAAATTATTTTAATATATTGCTGCGGTTCTTACTAGAAACCGCAGCAATATGTTTGGTCAAATAGTCAAAAAAATTTCGTTCAAACCATATTGCTGCGGTTTTCGCCCGAAACTGCAGCAATATGGTTATTTTATATTTTTCCTTTTCTTTTTACGTGATATATTGTTGCGTATGGGTAAAACCGCGGCAATACTACCGCAGCAATAAGCAATTATTCTACTAGTGTCAGGCTGAAGAATATAGGCCTATTGCACGCTGTACTATTATCCACAAAATCATTTCAAAGATTTTAACTAAGAGGCTGCAGTAAGTGATAACTGAGGTTGTGAGTAGCTCTCAGTCCGGTTTTATACCTAGGAGACAAATTGGAGAGAACATCCTGTTAGCAACTGAACTAATCAGGGGATATAATAGGAGTCATATGTCTCCTAGATGTGTCATTAAAGTTGACATTAGGAAGGCCTATGACTCTGTGGAGTGGATCTTTTTGTAAAGTATGTTGAAGGAATTGGGGTTCCCAAGACAATTCATTCAATGGATTATACTGTGTGTTCAAACTGTGTCCTACTCTATCTTATTAAATGGTTATCCAACTAAACCATTTCCTGCTAAGAAAGGTTTAAGACAAGGGGATCCCTTGTCCCCTTTCTTATTTGCAATCAGTATGGAGTACCTTAGTAGATGTATGGGAAATATGAGTCCAAGGTTCACTCATCACCCCAAATGTAAGAGAATACATCTACTCACTTAATGTTTGCAGATGATTTACTCATGTTTGCAAGGGCTGATCAGGGGTCAGTGGTGGAGATGTCTAGAGCTTTTCAAAGGTTTTCAAGAGCCTCAGGTCTGGAAGCTAATAATGATAAAAGTTGTATCTATTTTGCTGGAATCAATCAGGAAACAGCTAATCAACTTGCAATACTAATCAATATGCCTATTGGGGACCTCCCATTCAGATATCTTGGTGTTCCTTTGGCTGCAAAGAAGTTAAACTTCACTCAATGCAAACCCTTGATTGACAGAATCACTGATAGAGCACATGGATGAATGGCTCACTTTCTTACTTATGCAGGCAGATTGCAACTGATTAAATTAAAGCTATTATGGGAAGTATGCAAAACTTCTGGGCCCAAAACTTCCCTCTCCCTAAGAAATTAATTAAGGCAGTGGAGTCCATATGTGGAAGGTTCTTGTGGACTAGCTCACTTGATCAATCTAAGAAGGCTCCAGTTGCTTGGGAATCCCTTCAACTTCCTAAAGCTGCTGGAGGGTGGAATGTAGTTGATATGAGAGTGTGGAACAAAGCAGCTATACTTAAGTTGTTGTGGACCATTGCTTTTAAGCATATAAGTAGTGGGTTCGATGGGTTAATGCTTACTACATAAAGAGAAGTACACTGATGGAGGTGAGTTTGAGCAATAACATCTCTTGGATGTTAAGGAAGATCATTGCTTCCAGGAGGTTGTTAGAAGATATTGGAGGTTGGGATGCTATCAGTACTCAGCAGAAGTTTAACATAAAAAAAACCTACAAGCTCCTCAGAGGCAACTTTGTTACGGTTGATTGGAGAAGGCTCCTTTGTAATAAGAATTCTACTCCAAAGAGTAAATTCATACTATGGTTAGCAATGCTAGACAGATTAGCTATTGCCAGTAGAATGAGTCTATGGAATACTAATATTAGTCCCCTATGCAAAATTTGTGAGCAACATGTGGAAACCAGACAACATCTTTTTTTCACCTGTGAGTATAGTAATGATATTTGGAGACAGGTTCTTTCTCACATCTAGAAGCAGCCTCTAGCTGATGCAAATGTGGAGCTTGAATGTGTTACTAAGAAGGCCAGAAGTACGAAGACCTTGGATAAAGTGTATATCATGCTCTATACTGAGAGTGCATATGTTGTGTGGCTACAAAGAAACAACAAGGTGCTTAAGAAATCTTTACTACCTCCTAGTCTCCTTATGAAGGAGATTATAGTTAGAGTCTCTTGTAGATGTTGTGAGCTTGAAAGACAACTATTAATCAATTAAAGATTTGTAGTTTGTAGTGGAGTGTAGAAGGTTTGTTTCTACACTCTTTAGTTTGTTGGTAGTCAATAAAAATTATGAATTGCCAAAAAAAATAAAAATAATAAACGATTAGAATAATAAACATAATCTCAATTAGTGTATTAAAAGAATAAGGTTACTTACTTTAACATCTTCCCACAAAGTCTTTTTTATGCCTTATGGAACATCATCCCAAATGTCGTACAAGATGGACACATGACTTCTATTGATTTCCCCGCAATATGTCTTGTACTCACCAGCAAATTGCCCAATCGGACGTATCCACTCATCCCAAGCAAGAACTCTTTGAGAGCCAGGTTTGGAACGTATCCCTTTCGTAGGACCTCTTGGCCTGCTCACTTTCTTTTTCCTAGCAGCTCCATCAGTAATCTGGGGCTCATCAGATTCATCATGCATTATCTCATCTTCCATCACTAAACCTGAAACCATGTAAATGTTAGATTAATCAATAAAGTAATACAAAATTATTTGAACATGCAAACCATAAAATAAATAATTAAAGATTATAAACATAAGTAGTGTTAATATTACATAATTTACCTATTAATCGACTATTTCTTTGCCAACGTAAAATCCCTCATTGTGGTCTTGACGAATGTAATTTGTGTCTAGATCTTCCCCTAATGTACTTGGAATGACTACTGACAAAGCACTGACTTCATTGAATTGTGCATCGTAATCTTCTTCATCGTGTACATCATCAATTCCAAGCATTCTCCTTTTTTCCTTCTATGACAACAAACCATTTGGAATCGGCAGGATCATCCATGTAGAATACTTGTTTTGCTTGTGATGCCAATATTAAGTTATCTTTATGATGTCCTAACCGGCTGAAATTGACTAATGTAAAAAAGTCATGTTGATCCTTCTTCACACCACGACGAATATCAACCCACTTGCTTTGGAACAGCGGAATTTTGAAGTCAACATAGTCAATTTCTAATATCTCTTCAATGAACCCATAGTAAGACTTCATTGTCTCGACAATCGTTCTATCTCTTTTACTTTTATACTCTGATGACAAAGCCCCCATCGTAACACCATTGTTTTGCATCGTGGATTTGTCATCTTGCCGCTTAGTGTAAAATGTATAACCATTAATATCATACCCTTCATAGGAAATTAAAGAACTTGCATCTTTGACCCATATGCCAACCATTTCAACGTATCCGATACATCATTAGGAGTATCAGATAATTGGTTCATAAAAACTCGTTCTTTAAACCAATCAACGAATTTTCGATTATGCTCAATCATCAACTCACGTTCATTCTTTAATGGATACTGAACACTAAGTACAGTCATGTGCTCATCTAAGTAAGGATGAACTTGTTTCAGATTTTCTAACACAATCAATTCTGCTTTTCTTTTCAACTCTCCATCAAGACATAATCTTTTTCTCTCAATGGTACCACAACCTTCAAGCCTTCCTTCATGTCTAGATTTTGGCAAACCAATTGCTTGTGCACGTGCTAAATACTAACTTACATATTCAGATACTTCCTCAGCAACTGTTTTTTGGACAATACTTGCTTCTGGTCTAGCTGGATTCATCACTTTACCCTTCAGAGTACTCATATGTCTTTCAAAAGGCCACATATACCCCATACAAACGGGCCCACAAAGTTTAATTTCTCTGACAAGATGTATTATCAAATGAGGCATGATGTCACAGAACGATGGTGGAAAGTACCTTTCAAATAGGTACATCGTCTCTATTACATTGGCTTGCAATTTATCTAGAGTGTTAGGATCAATCACCTTGCTAGAGATAATTCTGAAAAAGAAACACAACTTTGGGATCGTATATCTTACTTGGGAAAGCAAAATTCCTCGTATTGCAACAGGTAATAAATGCTGCATCAAGATATAACAATCATGAGATTTCAAACCAACAAGTTTCAAGTCCTTCAGTGAGACAAAGTTTCGGAAATTTAACGAGTATCCAGCAGAAACCTTTAATCTATGCAGGGACTCACAAAAACCGGTTTTCTCCTTCTTAGACAAAGTGTAGCAAGCTGGTGGAAGATAATAGCATTGTCCCCGCTCCTGAGGTGGTAATTCTGATCTGCCCATTTCATCCATGTCTTTCGTAGCTTTAATTCCATCCTTTGTCTTCCCGGGCATATTCAACAATGTTCGACAATGGCATCACAAACATTTTTCTCAATGTGCATTAAATGAAGACAATGTCTGACTTCCAAACATTCCCAATACGGAAGGTCCCAAAACTTAGATCTTTTCTTGTATAAGTTCTTTTAGACACTTTTGAAGGGCTTGCCAAAAATTGTTTCAATATCCTATACCCTATTAGAAACCTCTTTTCCACGTAAGGGTACAGGGACTTCTCTCATCTCCACTTTTCCGTTGAACAACTTTTTCTTCTTACGGAATGGATGATCTAAAGGAAACCATGTACGATAATGCAGGTACACATTCTTCCCACAATGATGTAACCGCTTGTCAATCATATTCTCATCACAAATAGGGCATGCCTTTGCTCCTTTAACCGTATACCCTGACAAATTCCCATAAGTCGGGAAATCATTAATCGTGCAAAATATCATGGCATGCAATGTGAAGTCAGTTTTCGCATACGCATCGAACATGGAAACACCTTCATCCCACAACAATTTCAGATCTTGAACGAGTGGGTCAAGATACACATATATGTTGTTTCCGGGTTGCTTAGGACCCGAAATAAGAAGCGATAGCATAATAAATTTACGCTTCATACATAACCAGGGAGGGAGATTATCAATTATCAGTAGAACCGGCCAAGTGCTATATTGGGTACCTAGTGTGCCAAATGGGTTCATCCCATCTGTACAAAGTCCAAGCCTAAGATTTCGAGGTTCTTTACCAAAATCGGGAAACTTTCGATCGATATTTCTCCATTGCGGAGAATCGGCCGGATGTCTAAGCATCCCATCTTTCTTCCTCTCGTCCACATGCCAATTTAATAATTTAGCATTATTTTCATCCAAAAATAAACGCCTAAATCTCAAAGAACCTTTGCCGGAGTTTCTTTCTTTCTCATCCCCTCATCATTATTCTCTTTTACCTTGTATCGTGACTTTCCACACCTAGGACACTCACGCAAATCTTGGTACTCGTTTTGATACAACACACAATCATTTTGACATGCATGTATCTTCCCATATTCCATACCTAATGGACACAATAGTTTCTTTGCCTCGTGGTAGAGTTGGGCATTTCATTCCCTCAGGTAGCAATTCTTGTAAAAAGTGAACAACTCACTTAGACTTTTATCTGTCCAACTATGCTTCGATTTCATATTGAACAATGTGAGGATGCAAGAAAGTTTAGTGAATTTTTTTTTTTTTTGAGAAGCAAGAAAGGAATATATAGCACTCAAAAACAAGCCATATTACATCAAGCAAGCTAAGAGCAAACTTAGCTGCACCCCAACAGAGGTAAAAACCTCAAAATAGCACACTATAGCAAATCAAACCACCTATGCTCTCTAGGAGTCATTTTCCTATACTCTTGAATGATTCTATGTTTTACATTAAACTGAATCTGCTGGACAGCAACTCTGATAGAAGGAACCTTATAGTTCCATAGTGCATCATTCCTAGCTCTCCATATCTGGTACACAAGGCCAGCCATTGCTGTCATGAGAACTTTCCTATGAAAATTTCCAGACCTGTGGCTCCTAAGTAACCATGTCATATGTTGGTATAAGTTGATATCTGATCTTCTGACCCCAAGCCATAAATGGATATGTTGCAAGCATCTTCAACTGAAGGCACACTCAAAAAAGAGATGAGCATGGGTCTCCCTGGCCCCACCACATAGGCAACAATCTATACATTCAGTGATTCCCATCTTGGCTAATCTTTCCCTAGTCATTAGCCTTTGCTTCATAGCAAGCCAAAGAATGAACCGATGCTTAGGAATAGACAACCTATTCCATATGCCTTTACTGTATCTCCAAGGCTGTCCATGTGGGAGAATGGCCTTGTAGGTTTTAGCAATACTGAACTGTGTAGCATCATTTACATCAGTCATAGGCCACAACTGGTCTTTGATATGGCAGATACATTTCCACACCCAACTAGCATTAGAAGGAGGTTGATATCCTTCCCAATTTGCTACTTTAAGATACATAGAGTGAACCCATTTTACCCATAAATTGTCCTGTTTATGTGAAATAGCCCACACATGTTTTGCCACAGTAGCTTGATTCCATAATAAAATATTCCTAACCCCCAGACCTCCATGAGATTTGGAGGTACATACCATATCCCAAGCAACATAACTAGGGCTGTTGTTGTCATAAGACCAATGCCAAAGGTAATTCCTGCAGATGGAATTAATGTTATGAAGCACAGCCTTCGGTAGGATGAACAATTGTGTCCAGTATACACAAATGGACATTAACACAGAGTTTACCAGTTGTAGCCTCCCACTATAGGTTTTAAAACTAGAAAGGGTTTAGTGAAATTCTTAAATCCCGGATACATAGGTTTTTCTGCTGCACTTAAAATACTATCATACATATGCGAAGATCGGTTCCTTCATCCTCCAAATTGTGCAACATCTCATCTACGCTATCATTTTCATCATCTACCCTATCATTCTCATTATCAGCATCCCCTTCAATCTCAACCTCAACCTCAATGTCATCAACATGCAAATCATCACACAAGCTAGTGGAGCTCATATATCATATCCATATATCTATAGTATAGTTACTCTTAAACCCACAACGAATCAAATGATCTTTAATTTGATCCATATCATGATACCCCCTTGATTTATTGCAATCACAACAAGGACACAAGAATAACTTTGACTCATTCTACGGTTGATGTTCTAACGCAACTCTGACGAATTCATTAACCCGTTGCAGAAATGTCGCCGAAATTCGATTACCATACATCCAGTTTCGATCAATATTCATACACTAGAGATACCAAACAAGAATACAATCGATCACATCATTCAAAGTGGTTTATCAAATGCAGTCATGACCATTTTGGTCCTTATAACCCATCCAACCCATCATTGAGTTTCTCATCTCACTAGTGAATGAACATTTGGTTTTCAATTCTAAGAAAAATCGGCAGCACTTCCCTACAGTTCTCCAAGTACACGATGAAGATAGTAGTTAAACTATCAACGTATTTACCCAGAGAATGCTTAGGGAAATGAGCGGGATCGTTCTTAGAATCAAAAACCAAACATTCATTCACATCCTAAGTGAGATAAGAAACTCAAAGACAGTCTCAAATCGGGGACTATTCAAGACTTACTCCTAATGAGTAAGCCTCAAACGGGTATCTAGGCAAATGATGCACATTGCAATAAAACAAAATCCATTTCTTAGATTTCCCTCCCCACCCCATTAAGGTATGTCCATAAATGTTTGGTTATGATTCAACATATACTTTCCCAATCACATAATAACCAAACAATTCACATAAACAAATCCACAAATCCAAACAAATGGTTACATTAACGTAAATCAAAAAATAACAAAAGGTATAATACATACCTCTACTCTCAGGGAGCAGCGAAGACAAGCACAAAGATGCGAGCTTGGAGAACCGGCAAACCGACGAGGATTAAGGTGGCAACTGGAATAAAATGTGAAGGAATGACATAAGTTTCAAATTCTAAAGTAAGCATTCAAGAATTCCAACTCATAATCGAAACACATAATTCTAAAGTGAGTATTTAAGAAACTATATACTACACAAACTATACAAATTCAAATTCATAAGCTACAAAGATCCTAAATTTAATCTCAAAATTATTTCACACATGTTTATCATGATTTGAATTCCAATTTTAACCCCTCAACAAAAATTAGAACTAAGATTATTCAAAGCAACCCCTAAAAAAATTAAAATAACTTGAAAATACATGATTGATATACATTAATACAAAAAAAAAATAAAAAAAAACCAAGAATTACATATATTGTCGGCGGCGGGACCGACGACGGCAAGTCAGTATGCGGCGGCGGCAAGTCAGTCGCGGTGGCGGCAGGTAGGTGTAAACGGCGGCAGGTCGTGTAAACGGCGACAAGTGAGAGAGAATGAGAGTGAGTCGGACCGAGAATGACAGAGAGTGTGTGTGAATCTTCAACCGCCGGAGAGTGAGTCGGACCGAGAATGAGAGAGAGTTCGCCGAAGATGCAACGTCGCCGGCGAGATAATGGTGTTGGAGTGGGGCGAAGTAGCGTGGAGAAGCACCGAGAATGAGAGACATAGAGGATGCGAATCTGCAAGAATGAAAGTCGCCGGAGAAGCGAAGGAGCACCGGCGAAGCGAAAATCCCCAGAGAAGAATGAGTGTCGGCGAGTGAATGAGCGAGTATGAGCGAGGGTGCGTCGCAAAAGGAGAGAGAAAGAGAAAGTAGGGGTTAATTTTGAGTTAGGGCTCGAAAAAAGAATGTCGTTAGGAAAAATATACTTGAAGACATTTAGAAGTGATTTGCGTCGGACGGGAAAGGGGGTCCGACGCACATTGGTCATTTACAACGCATGCTCTATAGTTTGCGACGCACATTGGTCTAATATTCTTTCCATCAGGTGCGCGCTATATGTGTCGCACCCTCCCAACGTGCGACGCATATGGTCCATTTGTGTCGCATATGAGGAGGGTGCGACTCATATAGCGCGCACCTCCCGGAAAGAATGTTGTGATTTGTGTCGTACAGCTTCCCATATGCGATGCAAATCAAAACACTGCGTCGTTTCCGTTTCTGAGCGACGCACTTGAGGGGACGCAAATCGTCCTTTTTCTACAAGTGATGAATTCATAAAGGAAGAATCCATTAAGTGGAATACTACAATTAGTAAATGTTTTGGCAAAAATCTTATTATACAAAAGGATCCAAAACATGTAAACAAATCTAAAGCCTTTCAAATATAGTCAGATCTAGACTTAATACGGTAATGGATATTTCCAAAACTTGATACAAATGATCAAGTTACTTCCTTATTGGTATCAAATCATGGGGTAAAACCATAATGGAAGAGATTTGGCAACCTGATATGCCCTGGAGATATCTAAGAAGACTTTTCGTTAAAGGAAATACAAAGAGCATAAAAAGTCTTTCGAGTGGTGAATGGATCATCTTCAAGAGATGTAGTACAATATATATGTACATGCCAAATATGACATAATCTCATGGTCCTTGGTATAGATCCATATTGGATGTTACAAAATTATCTCATGGGATCATGTCCTAGACAAACTTTCTTAATGGAATTCACATTGGCTAGAAGGAAAAAAGGAAGGAATACATGATAGATTATTCTTTTCAACCAAATTCAGCCATCCTAAAGAGAGATTTGTCGATCACCTCGGAATAATGGAAGAAGCTACTTTTAGGATGCTATTAAAACAAATTGGGTATAACCATTGAGCATATTCCTCTGCTAATAATTTGTGGGTTCATAGCACATCACCTCACAAATCCAGGGGGCAATTTGATACCATCATTTTTATGTAATAGCTAGCATTTATTATGATACATTGTATTAAGCCCCAAAGGGTTTAGTGTTTATGTAAATGTGAAGGCCTAATCATACTAATAAGTCCATGACAAATAGTCAATAAAAGTCAACAATCAAGAGCCCATAAAAGAAAGCCCATCAGTCAAGAGTGGTCAAGAGATAGAAGTCAAATAATGCCAAAAACGTAAACAAAGACGTGGGTGATAGTCAATCTGATTATGGAGCATGCAAGTACGTGGATAATGGGACGTGGTCACTATGGCGCCAAAATATAGCAGTTGTGATTTGAATCATAAATGATTCAAATCATTTCCCTCCAAAGAGGCTGGGAAGTTACGCTTGGTCATGAAATATAATAAATATAAGAAGAAGGATCAGAAGAAAGACAACAAACACAACACATAACAACGTGCAAATCTAGTTTCTTTTGTAACGTAGCTTTAACCTAGATTAGCCAACCCCTTTTGGGGTTATAGTTAGTTCCTAGCCTAGATCTAGAGCATGTACTAAGTGATACGTTTGTTCAAACTTCAGTTTCAGCTGGAACTCATGGAGGTATCGATCTTCGTGTTTTCCCTCTAATTGTCCAGCTTGGTTTATTTTCATGTGTGTTATAAAAGAATCTTTCTAGAAGTTTGTGATATAAGTGGGAATGTTCAGCTTTAATTAATAGATTAATTATTGCATTTATTGTCTTGTTTAATACCTATCGCCTGAATTTATTAGGCGTTGTTGTTTAATTACCTTTAGCTATAACAAAGTACGTTACTAAGGTTTTATCTAATTAAAACCGATAACCCCTAGGTACTAGGAATCCCGTGGCTAGAGGTTATAATGAGCCTGACAAGCTCGTGAGCAGCTCGGTCAAAACTCGGCTCGTTGAAGCTCGGCTCGAGACTTAAACGAGCCGAGCCGAGCTAGGCAAAGCTCGGCTCGTAAAGCTTGTGAACAGCATGATTATTATTTTATACTAAAAAAAAATTATATTAAAAAATTATTTGTATATATTAAAAATTATATTAAGTATTTCTCTTTTAAGGTATTAACTAAGGTATATAATAGAAGAAAGTTAAAAAAAAAAAGTAAAAACAATTAAAAAGAAAAAAGAAAACAAAAAAGATAGAGAAGAGTAACCTTCGAAGGCCTGAGCCTAATCGAGCTCACAAGCCGAGCCTAAACGAGCCGCAAATTCTAATCACGAGCCCGAGCCGAGCCCATGAAAAGTTAAATGAGCTCGAGCTGAGCCCAGTGTTATTCGGGCTCGGCTCGCTCGACAAGCACCCCTACCCGTGGCGCTCAGTATCTAACTATTGGGTGTGCATTGACTTGTTTGCAAAATCATCTAACTAATTTTGCACCAACAAAAATCAAATAAAAGTCGTATGGGGTTTGGAACTTGATTTCTAATACCATGAGTTTCGTTTAGTTTTGGAATAAAAATGATCCCCATAACTAGTGTACAATTTAAATCTCTTTGAAATCAAGTAGATTATTTTATTTTCTTTTATCTTTTTTTTGAATAAATCACCTATGATACAAAAACGTGAATTAATCAATTTTCTAATTTATCTTTGGCACATATGCTAGCAAACTTGCTCATCTTGCCAGGATAAATACATTAAGCGCAATGGAGCTATGTAAGATCATGTATTTGTAAAAAGATCATGCTACGGAAATTGAAGGAAAGCTGTTTTTTTAAACACAGAAAAGGGAAATATATTAGTTAACAAACATCATCGGTGGAAAACATTGCCTTGCAAAACCAGGTAACATACAAACTATACATGGTAAGATCAGTATAAGGCTAATAAAACAGCCAAATTAAAGAAAGCAATTGGATTGTGATTGTTAACTTTTGTGGTTGTACTCCATTAATGGAGTTTAGAAAAGAGAAACTGAAGAAACAGTAGAGACAGGAAGAGAGGTGAGAGAAGCATAATAGGATAGAAAAACTAGAAACTACATTATATTATCTTGAGAAAAGTAAGTAGAAATATTACAACCTATCTTATCTATATTAATTACAATTACTAATAAACCTAATAGTAACTAACTACAATAAATAAAACTATATACTCCAACACCCCCCCCCCCCAAACTGGAAATGGTGAAAAGTATTTCCAGTTTGAAGTGGGAAGTATTAGATTATATAATGTGATGTGAACTGAGATCTACGAATCAACGTTGCTCTAACATGCCAACTCGAGATGTCGAAGATGCGCTACTCAAGCATGGAAAGACTTGGAGACATGGAGATGAACCATGTTTATTGTTGAACAACAGGTTGCGCCAACATTACAAATTATCCACATAAGCACTACAAATGGAACAACCAACCAATACTCTTGCTTGTGCTAAAGTACCTCAAACAAACATCAAGCATCACTTCAAAATCCAAGTGTCTATC
Organism: Beta vulgaris subsp. vulgaris; assembly: GCF_026745355.1. Lineage (NCBI taxonomy): Eukaryota > Viridiplantae > Streptophyta > Magnoliopsida > Caryophyllales > Amaranthaceae > Beta > Beta vulgaris. The sequence continues at coordinate 19,659,190 of NC_079205.1, read as the reverse complement.
CTCCAAATCCAACAACCAAAATAACCAACCATATGCCAAAAGCCCACAAGTCCAAGATGAAACAGGAAGACAAAAGAAGAAAGAAAGTAAAAATTGAGAGTGAAAACGACCACTTAGGTCTTGAAAGAAACATAATTATATGTGTCAAAATGACCATCTATTGGGTTAAAACAAGATCACAATGGATCATCATGGAAGACCTTTAATGAGTCACAAAAGATCACTATGGATCACAACAAAGGTCTCTATTGGCACAAAATAAGCCTCTATAGGCATAACAAAGCCTCTAATTGGCACAAAGAAGCCACTAATGGGCATAACAAGCCACCGATGGGAACAACAAAGCCTCCATGGGCATAACAAAGCCTCTAATGGGAACAAAGAAGCCACTAATGGGCATAACAAGCCACTATGGGCGAAATCGAGAATCAAGAATACTAAACGAAATCACAACTTGATTTCAAGAAAAAAACAGTAGGAAATTTGTGGTGAGAATCAAGTAGAAGAATTATAGAATAGAAATGTGTTTTAGAAGAAAGAAAGAAAATGTTGAAAGAATCAAGAACAAGACAAATAAACCAAAATTTGGTAGAAATTATACCCAGAACATGGAACCTATGATAATTGCTCAAAAACTTCAAGAAACGTTCGTAAAACCACCCAAAAACATTCAATTGAATGCAATTTCACTTTCCCACCACGCTTTTTCTGATATTCCACTAATTTCTGAGCATGCTCTCTTTCTTCCTACCTAGATTCCTTGAAAAACTTAGAAAGACCCTTGAGTGCCACATTGTCTCGATCAAAGTAAGCAAACATCGCGTGGTAAACGTAAGAAACGTTGTATCCCACATTGATTTGTTCATTAATGGCGGCTTCACACTCATCGGCATACTTCTGACGAGCGAGAGAAACCTGAGGAACAGTAGGAACCATAGAAAGCTCCTTCTTAACCTCCTCAAACGGCTCGAAAATGACGCTGGTTAACGTCCGACTGTTAGATTCCGGCAAAGCCGTCGAAACAGAAAACCTCCGTTAGGGTTTTTTTGCCGACGAAATTCGGATAAATGACGAAGAAAAGGTCAGAGAATTGGAAACAGAATTCGGCGATGCGAGAGATTGAGCGTCGACGCCATTGTTGGCGAGGAGAGAGAAAGCGGGAGAAGCTCTGAGAAGCATGTTAACAATGGCGGAAGTTTGAGGAGAGAGAAAGAAGAGTTGGAGACGATGAGATCCTATAATTTTCGAGGTTGATGAATGTTCAATCTTCGAGATTAAGATTCTCAATTAATGTGTAAATTTACAAAAGAAGACAATCAAACCCAGAAACTCAGTTGAGCGAATTTCAACCTCCAATTGCGGAAGAAGAAACCCAGTTCAGTTTAGCAACGCGAAGAAATGAGAAGAAATTAAAAAGAAACACAGAAGAAATTTATTGAAACTGATTGAATCAATCTGATAAACGAAAAATCGAAAAAGAAATCGCATCAATTGATTAACGAACAATCAACCGCAAGAAATTGAACAAGAAATCGCACAAGAATTGACCAAGAACTGAAGATTCTGAGAAAAATCGAGCTGAAACAGAACGAAGAGAAGAAAAAGAACGAACCAAAAAAATTCTGAGAAATTCTGAGAAAACGAGAGTCAATTGAAGCAAAGAAGATCCAGGATTGAATCTGGAAGCTCTGATACCATGTTAACTTTTGTGGTTGTACTCCATTAATGGAGTTTAGAAAGAGAGACTGAAGAAACAGTAGAGAGAGGAAGAGAGGTGAGAGAAAGATAATAGGAGAGAAAAACTAGAGACTACATTGTATTATCTTGAGAAAAGTAAGTAGAAATATTACAACCTATCTTATCTATACTAATTACAATTAGTAATAAAACTAATACTAACTAACTACAATAACTAAAACTATATACTCCAACATGTGATTACGATAAGAACTAATACATAGCACTTTAGCCACTTTATCAACAAATATCAACAAGTGACTTCTTAAATCTCACTACAACTTGCAAGTATCAAGAACCTAAAGTTTTAACAACAAATATCAAGTATAGATTACTTTCAGAGCATTGTACATATTGCTTTTAACAAGTGGCTTTGTGTTGAATTGCAGTAGATTAAACAAATATTATTCCATCTTGTTTTCTTTCTTAATCAACAATTGTATTTATGTTTAAGGAAATTGTACGAGAAAAGAGAAAATTATAATAGGGAAAAAAAATTGTAGCAGAAGAGAGAAGAATTATCGTATACAATTACATAAAGTTTCAGGTTTCCTATGTAATACAGTGGCGAAGAAGAAGACTACTTCTTCGGTTCAGACAATTTTTTTCTTTCTAGCAAGAGAGCGTTTTTTTTTTGTAAAAAGTAACTAATGATACCTAGGGTTGGTATAAGCCAAACTCCACCTCCTTCAAGGGTTTCTAAACCCCATACCTAGACGCGGGCATGGGCCAGGCCGGGCCTATTTACTAGCTTGGCGAAATAACAGGCTGGACCAAGCCCAAGTCCGTAAGTGACGAGCCGTGTTGGGCCTAAAATTTTCAGATTTTGTCCATGGATTCGCGGGTTGCGCTCGTGCCTCCTGCAAGCCTGACCCATGTTTTATGTTGTTTTTTTAAATTTTTTGACAGATTTGGGCTAAAAAACAAAGGAAAGGGTGTTTGGCCCACGGGCCATTTAGGCGGGCTCGTGCCGTTGCGGGTCTGAAATAAAATTTATTGACCGTGACAGGCCCACAGCCCACTTATCGGACAACGGGCCGGGCCGGGCCAGCCCACGTGCTGGCCCGGCTCATGCTCACCTCTACCCATGCATCATGAATTTCAGGTATTGACTTTAAAATTAAAGTTTTACTAACCATACACTTAGTATGGCTTTAGCCCATTCTAAATCTATACCTCATATATTTTGTGAACCAAACACCCTCTAAGAGTGTTGTCAATGGTGGAACCTAAATTAGGTTTGTAGGGAGAGAGAGTTTAAAAATAATAACAAAAAAAGAAGAAAGAGAGGAAAAAAAAGGGAGGAGAGAGATTGTCAAACGGTTTATATGTATGAATCGTTTATCAAAAGTTTGCAAAAAAAAAAAATTATAACAAAGAGGAAATCGGATGGACAAGTGGCGCGAGGAGAGTGAGTAAGATCTGACATGCGTTAGTCATTCAAAGGCCATGATTCATTTATCTCAACGGCCATAATTGTTTAGCATTTTTTGAAGGTTATTTGTAGATAACACTGATATTTAATTAAAAATTATTCTTTTTTAAAAAACAAAAATTACCAACAACTCTAACTTATATATAGAGCTCAATATTAAGGTATTTTCATACATTTTTCACACTTTTTTTTTTGCTAAATCTTATTTAGCTTATAAAAATCTTCCAAATTGGATATTATAAAAAAATTTGGCTTAAAAATTCAATTAACGTTAATAATTAGTTATGATATGAATTACAAAAAAATTACAACTATTGATCATTAGCAGGGCCAGCTTTGAGCCTGTGCAAACAGGCCCATAGCACAGGGCCCCGGATTTTATGGGGCCTCAAAAATCAATTTTTCTCAACCCACATTCAAGTTTCACTTTTCTTGTCCGATAATTTCGCATTCAAAGCATTGAACTATAACCTTCTTCTTCTTTAATTCTCTTCCCTAATTACTATCTTATAATTCCCATAAAAATATGGAAACTTTCCAAATTCCTTTTATTCTGAAAAATTTAATTTTTCTTAATTTTATATTTTTTACCAAAGTTTTTTTAAAACGTACTTATCTAACTCTCTCATCTACCATTACGAATTATTTTTTTCTCAATCCTTGGGCTATCAATGGCAGATTTTATTTCACTTCCTTCCCCAATAAAATTACCAATTAACAACTAATTTTTCCCCCTTTTTAGACCAAAAATATCATTTTTTTATTTTATTTAGAACACTTACTCATGGAAGAAAATTGAAGAATTGGAATTAATGGAGGTGAATTGTGCGTTCGACTTGCTCTGTTCTTGAGTTTCCCTTTGTGAAGTCTTTAATGAAGGAATTGGGTGAATCTTCACCCTTCAACATTTAGCAATAAATAGCATTAGGTAATTGCCGTAATTCCTTTTCCTTTCTTCTTTTTGTAATCTATTTTTACACCTAATAACACCCCTTCTTCCTCATCTTATTTTTTCAGAATAGCTCATATATTCATATTATAACATGTCAAATTAAAATAAAGTGTGATGAAGTCAGATAGATTAAGATACAAATTCTTATTTTTTCTTCCAGATGTAGAAATTGGAGTATTGTTTTTTTTTTTTTTTTTTTTTTTTTGATAAGTTGGTTATTTTATTAAAACATGCATTTGAGGCGCATGTCAAAAGGAAGTTACAATCCTTATTTTACCAGTTCAATGATAGCATCATAGCAGTGTTTACACTTCACCACTGCTTATATAATTACAAAACTTATATGAGAGATAATGTATGAGAAGAGTAAAAATGCTACAATTATTACTTGTATTTTGAGATTCAATTATCAGGTTGTTTGGTTCCTTTTTGCACTTATACTACTTGCCGCTTTAAGTCAAAATGCTTAAAGTGGATATGAGAAGAGTTAAAAAAAAGGAAATAAAAACTTGTGGTTTTTGACATTTGGACCTTTAAGAGTATAACCGAAGTAATTTTTTTGAAGGGAATAATCGAAGCATCTTGAAAGAAACTTTTATTGCTAAAATATCACTTTTTTTTTAACATTAAGGGCCCAATTTATGAGATTAGAACAGGGCCTCTGAAATATTTAAGACGGCCCTGATCATTAGCATATATATTTAATTAATCGAAAATCATTAGTATGGTGAGTATTGGGATGAAATAAAAGGAGAGAGAAAATATGGTGTATGTGGTATGGTAAATATTAGGAGAGAGAATTGATTACCTCAAAAATTGATCTAACCATTGGGAGTAAAAAATGAAGGTTATTGAGTAAGTTAGGCATAAGTGATATGAATGAGAGAGAAAGTAATAAAATATTATATGAACTCCGAAAAAAGTTCAACCATTGGTTATGCTCTTATATTAAAGATTTCAAATGGATTCTAACATATAGAAGTATTCAGCTTAGCATTATACTCTATCTCTTAAGACAAGTAGGTAGCTGAATCCATACGAACAAAAAACTTTTTCTATCTATTAAGGTATCCAAATGGTGGACCAAAACTGAGCTTTAGCCCTCATCCAGGCTGATATAGTGTGGGAGTCGGTGCCCATTATATTGCATTCCATTGTATTGTTTCTGAAAAGCAGGGCCGGATTATTATTGGGGAGGGTGGGGGCTAGGCCCCCCATAACTGTATAAGATATATTAAGTAACTTGTAATTTATGTTACAAAACAAGTTGTAGCACAGTACCCTTGTCGCTGGAGGGTACTTGAGGCTGGCCGAGCAGGTACCCTTGTCGCTGGCCGAGCAGGTGCCTTTGAGGCTGGCCGAGCAGGTACCCTTGTCGCTGGCCGAGCAGGTGCCCTTGAGGCTGAGCAGGGGTATGGGCCGACTGGCCGAGCAGTGGAATTGGTTGTGGCCGAGCAGCTCTCTCGAGCTTGACTGGCCAAGTCTGAGCGGGTGCTCTGGTCGAGTGGCCGAGCAGCTCTCTCGGGCTTTGCTGGCCGAGTCCAAGGCTGGCCGAGCAGGTGCACAGGCCAACTGGCTCCACTAGCTGACCAACTCCTAGGCAGAGAAGCTCCTCTGGCCGAGAGACTCCTCCTGCCGACCAGGTGTCCTGGCCGAGTGGATGCCATGGTCGAATGGCAGATCAGGTGCCTTTGGTGCCATGATGAGTGGTTGACCGGATGTTAAGCTGGCCGAGCAGCTTCATAGTCTGACCAGGTGTGCCTAGACCGAGTAACTCCACTGGCCGAGTAGGGTGCCGTCGAGGTTGGCCGAGCAGGGTGCCCTCGAGGCTGGTCGAGCTTGAAGGGGTGGCATTGGTCGAGTGGCCAAGCAGCTCTCTCGAGCTTTGCTGACCAAGTCCGACCAGGTACCTTGGTCGAGTGGGCGACTTGGTGCTCGAGACTGGCCGAGCAGGTGGCCTTTGAGGTTGGCCGAGCTGCTGTTCCAAGACGGACGACCGGGTCGAGCCAGTGCGTTGATGTTGGCCGACCGGTACGTAAGGATGGCTGACCGGGGTCCCATGTAAGTGGCCGAGCGAATGCCCAAGCCGAGTTGGTCCTTGAGCCGACTGGTTCCTTGTCCTTTTAGGCTTCCTTGCGCCGAGCGGCTCCTTGTGCTGAGCGAGTCGGACGCCACTCGGATGAGGGGCTAATGAGCCCATGTTGTCCGAGTGGGTACCAATGAAGTACTTAGCTTCAACTTGGCTAAGTATGAGAGCGACTCGTCAAAGGAGAGTGGGTCTCCTAGTGGCCGAGCGGGTAGGACGCCACTCGGATGAGAGGTTAATGAGCCCCATGCTGTCCGAGCGGGTCGGACGCCACTCGGATGAGGAGTTAATGACCCCCATGCTGTCCGAGCGGGTGCCATGGAGTACTTAGCTTTAATTAGGCTAATTATTAGAGTGGCTCGTCAAAGGAGAGACTTACTTCTAGTGGCCGAGCGGGTCGGACGCCACTCGGATGAGGAGCTAATGAGCCCCATGCTGTCCGAGTGGGTGCCATGAGGTATTTAGCTTTAATTTGGCTAAGTATGAGAGCGACTCGTCAAAGGAGAGAGGGTCTCCTAGTGGCCGAATGACTCGATTTGTTTGCACTTATTTATTTTTGCTAAGTGATAGGGTACTCCTGGCCTAGCCGAGGAGGTACCGCGAGATACATGCTCGACTCGGGAGGCTAATGAGCCCTATGTTTGGCCGAGGAGGTGAATTTGTTTGCACGCTCGACTCGGGAGGCTAATGAGCCCCATGTTTGGCCGAGGAGGTGAATTTGTTTGCACTTAGCTATTTTCGCTAAGTGGTAGGGTACTCCTGGCATAGCCGAGGAGGTACCGCGAGATATGCTCGACTCGGGAGGCTAGTGAGCCCCATGTTTGGCCGTGGAGGTGAATTTGTTTTGCACGCTCGACTCGGGAGGCTAATGAGCCCCATGTTTGGACGAGGAGGTGAATTTGTTTGCACTTAGCTATTTTCGCTAAGTGGTAGGGTACTCCTGGCATAGCCGAGGAGGTACCGCGAGATATGCTCGACTCGGGAGGCTAATGAGCCCCATGTTTGGCTGAGGAGGTCTTGCGACGCTACTCGATTCCCGAGTAGGTGCAGTCGTTGATACTTGGCTATATTTCGGCTAAGTTGGTTAGGACGCTCCTCTTATAACTGAGGAGGTGCCAATGAACGAGCTTCCCGACCCGGGAGGGCTTTGTTAGCTCCATGCTTCCCGAGGAGGTCTTCTAACGCTACTCAGATCCCGAGTAGGTTCAATTGTTAATTCTTAGTCGTTTCTCGGCTAAGTTAGTAGGACGTACCTTTTCTGATTGAGGAGGTGCCCATGATGGAGATTCTCGACTCGAGGAAGCTAGCTAGGGAGATCAATGCTTCCCGAGGAGGTCTTCTGACGCTACTCAGATCTCGAGTAGGTCCAATTATTGATACTTAGCCATTTTTCGACTAAGTTAGTCGGGGGAGGCTTCTCCATATTTGAGTGCCGTTGGAGAAGTTTTTGTTCAGGAGATGACGAACATCCTCGCACCTCCATCAAGTGTATTTCAATTGACCAGCTGAGGCGTTCAAGCAATTAGCCCCACGCTGGATGATCGGATAGGGTAGCATCATTCCTTCCCAAGGCGATCGTCCAGCGGAAAACGAGAGAGATCCATGTTCCTGGGGGACCCTGCTGGGCCCGAGAGGGGGGTAAAACGCCCTCGAACTTTTGCAAAGTATAGTTTGCCCGAGCAGCTCCCTTGGCCGAGATTGTGCCTCGCTTCAAGTTATGTGCAAGACTGAGTGGCCGACCGGGTCCCTGTCTGAGCAGGTATCAGTGAATTGCTTAGCCTAAATTAAGCTTAAGTATAAGGGCGGCTCGACGAAGGAGATAGGGTCTCCTATCAGCTGAGCGCCTCGATAAAGGAGAGAGAGTCTTCTATCAGCCACATGCCATCCGAGTGGGCGCCAATTAAGTACTTAGCTTGAATTTGGCTAAGTATGAGTGACTCGGCAAAGGAGAAGGGGTCTCCTACTGTCCGAGCGGGTCCGGATATGGAGGATATGGGTCGATTTGAGCCTTGCCACTTTGACATCATGAATGTTCCGGTGTGCTGTACTTAGCCATTTTCGGCTATGTTAATGAGATTTCCCCTTCCTGACGGAGGAGGTGTCATGGCGAAATTCTCGCCTTTTGAGTCTCCTTTTGCTCGCCTTTATTGACTTGATAGTCTTAGTTTTGCTGGGCTGATCTGGGTGATGCAAGGCTTTTGATAGTGTGCCTTTGAAACTGAGATAAATTTGTCATAAGTTGAGCAGGCATCTGAGGCCGAGTAGATGCCTCGGCTGAGCAAGAACCCAAGGATGAATGGGTACATCGAAGGAGTAGGTACCGTTGATGAGTTGGTGCCTTTGATGATGAATAGACATATTTGGCTGAGCATATTCTTTTCGCCGAGTGGGTACCCAAGGATGAGTGGGTACCTTAAATGAGTAGACATCGTTGATGAGTCGATGTTTTTGATGAATAGGCCCCTATGGCTGAACTACATCATAAACTCGAGGGTGCCACTTCTTATTCTGGAGAGGTTTTACGGTTGTGAGTCACCACACCCCTTGCTCAGGTTAGTCTTCATGGGTTGTGTTCTTTCATACAACTTGTTCCGAGTGATAACATGTTTTATCCTTTTAAGGGTTGACGCGATCCTTCCCTCTATTTAGGCCCTAGCTGGTTAGGCTGACCATCTCAGGAAGGACGAATGGTCTCCTCACAACGAGTGGAGACCATACCCATCCGACTTTGCTCGAGAGTTTGTTGAATATGAGATACAATCAAGGTGACGTTTGTTGAAGTTATGGGCATTGGGTCAGCTGCTCATATCTGACCTGATGCTGCGGGATGACCGACTCCGTAGTGGGTTCTCCATTGGGGTGGAAAGCCTCATCATTTGAATAGAGGGATAGCACCATAGGTGCATATGGGATGCTTGAGCTCTCCAGGAACGGTTGGTTGAGGCATGTCTTCATGGTTGGGGCCATTGCTGAGCAGCAATAGGTGATTTTGCTGAGTAGCAACAAGGTGAATCTTGCTGAGTGGTGGCGAAGTAACTTCTTGTACTTTCCCCACAGACGGCGCCAAACTGTTTCTGCTAAGAAATTGAGGGTGATCACAAATGTGATGTGTGCTAAGAGACTTATGTAGGCCCCAAGAAGGTATGTCTGAGCTCCGTTGTCCGTACGTCGGAATCCTGCAAAACAAGGTTAGCCTACCCCGGGGGTGGTCCCGGGATCGCCCCTCCGACGCTCAAGTCAGTTGATGATTGAGGTAGAGAGAGAAAGGGATCAATGTAGAGAGAGATGCTCTCGTTTTTTGTAGCTTAGAATTGCGTACCTTTGTCTAATGAGACAACCCCTATTTATAGAGGATAGGAGCCCCAATAAATGAGGGTATTTTAGTCAGCTCCAGCTGGTGGAGGATTTGCTTCCCTAGATGTAGGGGTATTTTAGTAACTTTGGCATAGGTGGGTTGGTCCAAGAAATGGGCCCAAACACTTCTACTCTTTTTTTTTTAAGAAGCCATTGTGGGACAAATGAGGTGGTTTATGGCAATAATGTCGATGGTGGCTCATATTTCAATTCCAACTACTAACATGATCTAATATATTGAGGTAGACAAGGGGAACTATACAAGGGATTGAAATTTGGCTTAGAAATGGTATCAAAAAATTGGAGACCCAACCAAACAATTGATAAGGGATTCGACATTTCAATATATTTCTAAAAGCATCTATAATGGATGCACTAGCTTTTGTAGTTCTTTGATTTATTTATTTTTTCCCATTCTCTTTCCTTTCCTCCTTTATACACTTCACATTTTACTAACTGCTCACCAGCTAATCTTTTTTTACACACAATGGATGGGCTAGTTGTAGACACATAATCGTGTCTCCCCATTTAAGGATCTGATGATGAAACATACCGCAGTCTTAATTGGTCGGATTCAAGGGAAGAGCAGTCTAATAAGCCATCCCAAATTAAACTATTTCGAAAGTGTTAACGTCCTATTTTAAAGCCCAATTAATTATTCAATAATAATTAATTGTATTTTGAGCCCAATTCTTTGAAAAGCCCAATTAATTGTTAAATAAAAATTAATTATTTTATTTAAATACAATAAGTATTTCAAAGGTATTTTTTTATAGTTAAAATAATATTTATCCCGTAAAACCAGATTTCTGGAATTAAAGGATAAAAAAAATCTTTAACACGTGTTTCCTAAAAACGTTAGCAAAGGTGTGTCAAAAGCGTGGCTGGTGCACTTGACGCACCACCGTGCGCCTGGCACACCTTGTTGCGTCAGGCGCAACTTTTCCGGGCACGTGGTACTGTGCCACACACTAAGTAGTGCACCTGGCGCACAGCTCTAAATGAAGCGCAAGTTTCTTTCTTATCTTTTTCAAAGCGTGTACCACGTGTCAGCTTTCTATAGCGTATGTCGCATCATGCGCGTGACACGTCAGCCTACATCAGACACAGCTCTGAGTGAAGTGCAAGTTTCTTTCTTATCTTTTTCAAATCGTGTACCACGTGTAAGCTTTTTATAGGGAATGTTGCATCATGCGCGTGACACGTCAGCCTAAAAACGTTAGCAAAGGTGTGTCAAAAGTGTGGCTGGTGCGCTTGACGCACCACCGTGCACTTGGCACACCTTGTTGCGTTAGGCGCAGCTTTTCCTGGCACATGGTACTGTGCCAGGCCACACACTAAGTCGTGCACCTGGCGCACAACTCTGAGTGAAGCGCAAATTTCTTTCTTATCTTTTTCAAAGCGTGTACCACGTGTAAGCTTTCTATAGGGAATGTCGCATCATGCGCGTGACACGTCAGCCTACGTCAGGCACAGCTTTGAGTGAAGCGCAAGTTTCTTTCTTATCTTTTACAAATCGTGTACCACGTGTAAGCTTTTTATAGGGAATGTTGCATCATGCGCGTGACACGTCAGCCTACGTCAGGCGCAGTTCCGTTTTTCCTATAAATAGGTCTGATTTTCGTACAGATTTAAGGACGGATTTTACACAAGACTTTCGACTTTTATATTACGAATACTTTACAAACTAACCTATCTACGAAGTACAAAACCTCCTTATAAAACTCATACCTTTCAAACACAAATACATTCAAATCTACATACTTTTAGATTCTCGTATTCTCAGGCTTCACAATTGCTCGTTCCGAAGGTTATCAATCTCGCAGACCCAAGCAACTGTATAATATTGAGCGTCCCTGAACAAATTAATTATTTTTTATATTGAAGTTAATAACTGTTTTTTTCATGATGTATATCTTTAATATAAAATACATAATGGATATTCTAAATCTTTTTCTTTCTTTTTATTTATTTTTATATATTATTATATGCTTGTCTGATTATTCTATATATATTATGTGATTTTCCTGCTTTATTGCTTTCATCACCCCCACATGTTATTTATTTATTCAAACACCTAAATACTTGTTCTAATATGAACCTGGTAGGTTCTTTGTAATTCGATTGCATAATAACATGTCGCTAAAATATAGTCTTTTATGTTTTTCATGGAAACAACCTAGACTAATTATTTTTAGGGTGCTTAAAACAATAGTTGGTTATTCTTTTGCATAAAGATTGACATAAATCAATATTTAGTATAGGCCAGCAATGGGCAACATAGTTCCTTATTGTGTTTTTACCCTCACCCCTGAACTCAATCTTTGGTTCATTTTGACCATCTAGGAGTCTAGATGGGAAAATATACATTGAATAAGTGCCTAATTTGTCCCTAAGATTTCCCATATCTAATTAGTTTATGATTTTTCCTTTAAAGAGCTGTTTGCGACTTCAAAAACAGTTTCAATACAAAAACCTTTACAGTGGTGTTGGTACAAATTCAGTTGGATGACTTTGCAAACAAGTCAATACACACCCAATAGTTAGATACTGAATGTCACGGGAGTCTTAGTCCCAAGGGGTTACCGGTTTTAATTTGATAAAACCTTGCTAACGTACTTTGTTATAGCTTAATATAATTAAACTACGACGCCTAATAAATTCAGGCGACGAGTATCAAATAAGATAATCAATGTAATAATTAATCTATTAATTAAAGCTGAATATTCCCACTTATAACACAAACTTCTAGAAAGATCTTATAACACACATAAGGATAAGCCAGGATGGACAATAAAGGACAAACATGAAGGTGAATACCTCCATGGATTTTGACTCGAATTGGAGATTTGAACAAACTTTGTAACTCAGTACATGCTCTAGTTCTAGAGTATTGGCTAACTATAACCCCATAAGGGGGTTGGCTAATCTAGGAAAAGCTACACTAGTAGAAAGTAAATTGCACATTTGGTGTGTATGTGTTTATTGTTTTTCTTCTGATATTCTTTCTTGTATTTATATTGCTAAGGCACGCATAACTTCCTTGCTCTTTGGAGGAAAGTGATTTGAATCATTTATGATTCAAATCATAACTACCATTTTCTGGCGCCATGATAATCACGTCCTTTTGCCCACGTTTCTGCATGCCTTTGTGATCAAATTAACTTCCATCCATGTCTTCATCTTTGCCGTTGCTTGATCTTCAACTGCTATCTCTTGATTATTCTTAAGAGCTGGGCATTCCTTTATAAATTGATGATTGTTGACTTTTATTGACTATGCATCATGGGCTTCCAGACATAATTGGGCCTCCATTTTGTCGTATGATTATTACACCCTTTGGGGTTTGATTCAATGAATCATAATAAATGCTAACGATGATGCAAAAATGGTAGTAACAAATTGCCCCCCTGATTTGTAAGGTGATGTACTCAGAACCCACAAATTATTAGCAGAGAGATATGCTTAATAGCCATAAGGCCCATAACCAATTTGTTTTAGAAGCGTTTTAAAAGTTGCTTCTTCCGCCATTCTGAGATGATCAACAAATCTTTCCTTAGGATGGCTAAATTTAGTAGAGAAGAATAATCTATAATGCATTCCTTCTTTCTTTCTTCTAGCCATTGTGAAATCCATTAGAAAAGTTTGTTTCAGACGTGGTCCTAAAGGATGATCTCGCAACATCCAAGAGGGATTCAAACCTTGGATTATAAGATTAGGCCATACTTGACACGTACATGTATATTGTACTATATCTCTTGAAAATGATCCATGTCTTATTCGTGAGATTTTTATGCTCTTTGCATTGCCCTTAACAAAGAGCGTTTTTAAATATCCCTAAGACATATTTGGTTGCCATGCTTCTTCCATGATGACTTTCCCCCCAAGATTTACATACTAATAAGGAAGTAACCTAATCTTGTAGGTCAAGTTTTGGAAATATACATGCTTGTGTCAAATCTATATCTGACCCTATTTGAAAGGCCTTAGATTTGTTTGTGTACTTGGACCCTTTTGTGTTTTAGGATTCTTGATAAAATATCTATTAATTGTAGTACTCCATCTGATAGACTCCTCTCTCATGAATTTGTTTTTATCTTCAGATAGGTAATCAATCGCTTTATGGTGATTTAAATACTTATAGGGATAAGGTTTATATGTTGGCGATATTGGATGGAAAATTGATGGTTGGATAAAATTCATTACTAACCTTTTAAAAAAAAAAATTGTCTCTTGTCCTTCACATATGTTGTTTCCTTCTACATATTTATATATGGAGATCTGGATTCTTAACCACTCATTTTTCTAACTGCTGATTTAGAAGACAGTTATATTGGAGAGAAATAAGCATTCAATAACACATGGCAATTTAAAAAACCATAAAACATAGTTATTTTATTAATAACTAATAGTTTATATTACACTTAAGAAATTGTTTTTAGAAGCAATTTCTCTAAGGATAACATTTATCTATTCGTAGATAAATATTACATTAATTAAAAATAAAGGGCCTGAGGGGAATCTTCTGAAGATAGTCCATGTAGACAAGGTCTGCCATGGCATGATAGTCTTCATCCTCGATTTTGTACCCGGCCACATACCTTCTGATGGTAAAGATAATAGCCATAGGTACATAGTTGAAACTGGCCCTGAAGATCATCCTTTGATAGGTATAATCCCAGGCATACCTTCAATTTAAAAGGGCAAGGTACATCCAAGGGGAAAAGGCCTCTGATACCCAAAGCTCCCAAAGTATGCAGAGGCACTTGAAGTGTACCACAATACCCTCAAGGTACATCTGGCTCCCTCCTTATTACATTTACATACGTTTGGGTGCATATAAGAACTAGGTTGTTGGCATAGGCCCGGGTAAGAGTTAGGGGTCTTGGAAAGTTGAAGGTATTAGATACCTCTTTCCCCATCTCTTACAGACTAGGAGAAGTTCATCCTGTAAACTTTCTAGTAGCCCATATGAAGGTAGCCAATAAGTCGATATTGGCGCCCACTTTAGTAGAGTTTGGATTCTGCCAGCGTTGGATCCTCTGGATCTATGACTGGATCATCTCCAAAGATCCTGGCCATATGGGAGTGCCACTGCTGAATCTTTGCTGTTTTAAAGACTTCTTTGTCCTCTTGGACAATGTCTAGGGCCTGATGATGATTGAAACAATCCTCATCAACGTTGCCTACAACATCCTCATGATGGTCGTAGTCCATCTTTTGAATTTTTATGAGATGGGAAGAAGAAAATCAAGAAAATTTTGTTTTCTAAATTTTATAAAGTAGAGAAGTAGAGTTGAGATAATGAGTGACATCTCTAAACATACACTTCTTTAAATAGCCATTTTTCGCATAACGGTTACTTTGACAATAACTTCTAGGCTTAAATAAACTTTAAGTGTTGGGATCATTTTTCAAGAAGTTTAAATGAGAACTTGACCAATTTGATAGTAATACTTATTTTGACTTTATGTTTATAAACCTTAGGGCTTAAATTTCAATTTTTCGATTCATTATACTCTTTTAAACGTTTGAGTTTAATGCATCTGTATCATGAATACAGGTACGTAATTTGTTACGTATAAAGAAAAATTGATCTTGAAATGATTTAGGTTTAAATCATAAAATAAAACGTATTTTATTTGATCATTATCAACTATTACATAGTATCTAAAAGAAACTACGAACATATAGCTTATTGATAATAAAAACCTAATAACATAAATGAAAGGATATTCAATAATCCATTAAACTCTAATTTACCCTAAGATGAGCAAAACTGATGACAATTTGTGGTTCTTCATCTTCTCCCACATCTGGATCATCATCCGAGTAATCATCATTCAATGGCATGGGAAAGCCAGTTTCCCTTATGTGATCATGCCATAAACGACAAGTACACTTGTACTGGATTAATTTCTTAAAGCTGATATTGTTTTCCAACTGGACCATCCAGTATTTCCTTATGAAAAGACCTCGGACACTTTCACAAATAATTGATCTATGGTTTTTGTGGGTTAAATCCAAAGGGAAAAATTGTTTGACAATGTTCAATCCCCAGGCCTTACATACCATCATGAAATTGTGCAAGTCCTTCTTTTCTAATAAAGGCCAAAGATTAGTCGTTATGAGATCTAGGTCACTTCCTATTTTTGTAGCGCTAGATTCTTTTTCCTCTATATCTTTTTGTTGGATCTTTGGATCCTCCCCCAAAATACTTAAGAATCTTTTCTTACCACTTCTTAGTTTCCTATCCTTGAATTCTTCCCAATCTTCTTTAACAATGTCCATGTTAAACCTATGCCTCCAATATTCTCGGGGAAAATTATGGATAGTATTAACTTGAGGATTGGCCATTGTTCTTTAGAGTGAAGGTTTTGGTATGGAGATAAAGATTTAAGTAATGAATCAATCTTACTTCACCATTAGAGATTAATTTATAATACGCGAGTAAAACAGTTACTCCTATTTACAAAGGATAACCAAACATCACGTTTTACATATAATTAATTAAGTGATTAAATCATTTTAAATTCGTTTAATTTTATCCTTTATCTTTGCCCTTAGTGGATAAAGTGGATAAACATTGTCATCCCACTACATATCACTTAATTCTCAACATATTTGCATTTATATGTTTAAGAATAATTAATTTTATGATATTAATTACGTGTGCAAGTAGAATTAATTTGCATGCACAAGTGGAACTCTCATCATTACTCTTTAGGAGTAATCATGTTCCAACTTCAAATCAATCTTCAGTTATAGTTTCCCAAGAGTCATTGCATAACTCTTTTTTAATGGGGATTTAAATTTCTAACATACATTATTTGATGTGACTGTTTTGAAACACGTTCATCTTATTCATTTTTTGGAATTTAATTATTTGTTTTAACAAACAATAAATTACATTATAAAAATGAACAAGTGCAAATATTGTAAAAGAAGAAATAAAAATATTAAAATTAACCAACATGCAAGAGATAGGCAACATATTTATATTTTTATAAAATTAACAAAAATTAAAAATACAACCTAAAATTGAAGATTTTAAGACTCTCCAATTCTTAACTTAGAACTAGGGTCCTAATTCTAGGTTTACATTTTTAATCTTTTGGTGATGGTCGTTTAAAGGAGCCGAAGTCAGCACCGGAGTCACTGTCGTCGTACTCCCGTTTGGTACTACCGCTACCCCGAACTCTCCTCCTTTTGGCAGGAGGTTCATCATTGTTGTCATCCTCCTCCCTTTGGCGGGTAGAAGGGGAAGCTTCCTCTTCCTCTTCTTCTTCCTCCTCTTCTTCCTCATCATCACCTTCATCACCACCAGAATTTTGTGGTGAAGAAGGTGAAGAGTCTTTGGAGGCATCTCCAGAGGCCTCGTCCTCTGATGAAAAAGGGTTACCCCTTTCATCTTCAGAGGAACAGTACTTTTCTTCTTCCTCATCCTCTGACTCCTCAATTTGGATTATTTGAGGATGGAGAGGTGATGGCTCTTGTGGCCAGGGTTGGTCAATTTCCGAATAAATTTCCTCTTCTGAAGAGGAGAATTCGGAAATTGTTGGTGATGAGGATGATGAGTGCGTAGATGATGAGGATGATGAGTTGGAAGTCAAGGAGTTTTCCTCCTCTGCAAAGGAAAAGTCTGAGATTGGGGAAGTTGAAGATGATGTAGCCATTTGAGAAATTCTTTGGGAGAGAAATGGAGAAAGAAAATTTAGGAGATGAAGGGAATCAGGAGATGAGTTGTGATTTTGTATCATTACATCATTCCCTTTTTATAAGGAAAGTGTCATCTCCTAAAAACCTGATAATTTCAAAAATTACTCCCCTTCAATTGAAACATGGGCCTAACTGCCTGTTTAAAGATTTGGGCCACTTGGTCAATTGTTCGCTTAAAAATGGACTTTCATTTAATCCTCTATTCCAATTCTGATGGTTGGGCATTAAAATAGTCCATGAACAAAAAAGAGAATGTTTTTCGCACGTGTTATACTTTTAGTTATTTTCCTTCATTAATACCCTTTTTCAGAATTTTAGGAAAACTCGAAATCTTTTCAGACCAATTTAATTTTCACAAACTCACATACATCAATTGAATTTTTAAAATTCACCATGTCTGAGGGAACGAAAACTCACCACGAAGATGAAATTAGCAAGGCACTGGCTGCCAAGGCTCTTTCCATGCACTCCACAGTTGCTTGCCAATTATGCACCGCCATAAAAGTGAATCTCATCCATTACAGGCCCCAAATGTTCCAGTATTTGAAGAAGCATTCAGAAACTACTGAAAAACCTTTTGAAGAAACATTCAGAAACTACTGCAAAACCTTTTGAAGAAAGAATAGCTGTTATTGGCCCTGGATTTCCATCTAATCTAAGGAAACAACGCCATCAACATATCCTGGAGCAGTGCTACCAATTCTTGGATCACATTTTATTAGAAGATGACAAACCTAGGACTCTCCCGGCCTTTCACTTTAAGGTCAAGCATTCGTTTTCATTGGCCTTTACCCAATAAACCCTTTAAGGGATAACTTTCAGGGGTAGATGCAAGGGCCTGGTTTATGCGCATGCAACCTTTTCAAGAAAAATGGACCAAGAACAAGATACTCCCATTCTTGAGGTTAGCTTCTTATGAAACTATCCCTTTTGGTGGAGCTCTTTCTACTGCTTTATTGGCTTGTTGGGATCCAGCCATTAACTGCTTCTTGTTCAAATGGGGACCAATGACCATAACCTTGGTTGATATTGCCTTTAATACTGGTACTTCTCCCACGGGTAAATATGGGATTGATCTTCCAATTTTTCATCATCTGAAGAAATACAATGAACTTTATAGTCAATGTTTATCCATCTTTCGTCAAATTGCTAGTCCTTCTGCTAATGCTAGCAAATGTGGGTTTCAAAGGTTTATTGATTTTTTTTCATCAATAAGGATTCTACTGAAGCTGTAACTCCTCAGGAGGAAGTTTTATTCCTTACCTTTGCATTTTCTAGACTAATGATGTTAAGGGCTGGAGGTGTTGTAACACTATGGTTATCTAGCTATCAACATCTCCAATACCTCTGAAGAAGTTGCTTTAGCTCCTATTTTATTAGGACAACTTTACAGATGTCTATTTAGAAGTAGAGAATCCTACAAAGGTTTTGGCATTCCAACCTCTGATTCTCCCATTTTTTCTACTGATAAGGGATTTGGACCCTTATGGCTCTTGACTTGTTAGAGTCATGTATACTTCTCAAGTTTATTAATACTTAAACCCCATCCTACTTTTGAAGCTGTTAAAGGAAAAGATGGGGTAAACCTTGATCCATCTGCCTTCCTCCCCAAGCTTGAGGATTGTAGCTGTTATGGTGAAGTCAGCTTTAACCTTATTTCCTCATATGAGGTTTGGCATCCTAGCCTACTATTTTCACATTTCTTAGTATTCTATCGCCACCATGGCACCTGGCATATTTTTCCAGGCAAGGAGCCTCGCCATGTTAAAGAAGACCCTTGGCGCCATGTACGCAGTGTCTGCGTGGATGCGATCTCTGGACATTCATTCTGGCTCCACAAAAGATGGTCATTTTTGGAGTAGTGTATTTAGATCTAGGGATTTAATAGCAGCTGAACCTGAATATTTTGGTTTTGAAGCCTATAATCCACAATTGGTAGCTAGACATTTTGGATTACGTCAAATGCTGGCCATACCCTATTTTTTAATTAACACGCAATGATCCCTGGACATCAGGAGGTCGTTTTGAAGAAAGTAAAGCTCTTCGAAGCAAAACTCTCAATGTAAACCTTACATCCATTACTCCTTAGTTATGGACTCCTGGAGCTGTCAAGTGTTTTCAAACATGGTGGGATCATATTTTCCCAAATGATCAACAATGTGCTAATGTTATAGCGTATTTTGAAGATCAGCTCTTTTTAGGAGGTACATGATCTAATCAATTGTTATATGATTTTAAGTCACATCAACCTTCTTCTAACTTGTTTCCTGTCTTTCATTACTCCCAGCCAAGGCCGGCAAGAAGAAGTTGAAAGTTCCTACAGGAATGGACGTAGACTGGAATGTTTTATACCAGCAAACGCCTGAGCCTATTCCTTTAGAAGACAAGCTCGACATTGTTGAAGAACAAAGCATCCATTATGGAAATGTCCAAACTGTAGAGGACATTCATACTATGGAGCCAATGGAGCAGATTGATCCTCTCAAGAAAGCTGCTAGATAAAGAGTTATAATTGTATTTCTATTTCAAAAAGCACCCAATCTCCTGATTTAGTGGATCATTTTGAATTATTTCAGAAATCCTCCCAGAGGAAAGATGATAATCCTACCTTAACTCCAAAAATCTTGAGACACTCTTATAGGAAACGTCCCAAATTAGAGATGACGTCTGTGATTCAGCATTTCAATATTTCTTCTGATGAGGAATAAGTTAAGAACATTTCTCAAATCATTTCAACTAAGAAACTTCAAGGAACTAAAACAGGTATATATATCTCTTTATATTCCTTTATCATGAAGTTTCACTTCTTATTCTTGAATCTAAACCATTATGCACTTTTTGTGCACTTCGGGTTCGTCTAGCCACAAGAAATCTAAAGCTCTTACTGATCCTTCTTTAGAGAAGCCCGTAACTATCATTTCTAAGCAAACTCTCGGTTCTAACTTTACTAGTCCAATTAAGGCAATAATCATTCCTTCCACATTTAGTCCAAGCCACAACATGAAAAATGTGCCAGTTGATGAACCTCACATCGAACATGTTGATGAGCAAGTTAGTTTTGTACCTATTGAGGTTGTCCCCCAGTTAAAATCACTGATTATCCCTACTTTGGAAGGACATAGTCAGATGAAAGAAAATAATGCCATTGCCCCCCAAGAAGGAAATGATGCCCCCCAAGAAGAAAAATATAAAACTCAGGAAGGCGATTAACATCTTAACATGGTGACCACTGAAGAGAACATTTTCTTTCAATACAATGATGATTCTATGGATTCAACTCCTTTAATTTGAATGCTGAGTGTCCAAAATCTCCTTCTCCAACTACCATCAAAGAAGATTCCCCTATTTTTCAAAGAGAGATTCCAGAAGGCGTCATTCCTCTAGATATTGAGCCTCTAAGAAGTGATTGTGGACCCTTGAACATTCCATCAAAAGATCCTTCTTCATCACAATCTTCTCCTGGACCTGGTTTGCATTCTTTTCCTCATAGATTCATTTTAGATTTTCTATATTTGAATCCATATCCTCAAGAAACCAGACTTCACCATCTTGCTAACTTGGCTTCTCTTCTTCATGATACAGAGGGAGGCGACTAAGAAGCACATGTGATGTAAGAGTATGATGGAGGGAAAGGGATAGAGACAGAGCTATCTCTTGTTGTAAAGAAATTAAATTCTTCTACCACATAGAGCCCTGATGAGCAATCTGAACACATCAAACAAGAAGACCAGATATGGCATCTTTGTCTCATCCTCTCTGAGAATCCTCGTGATCAAGCATCTGGACAAATGCTCAAACAAATTCTAGAGTCATTGATATCTCAAGGCTTTGAGTACTGGCTTCCTTGCCTTGAATATGTAAAGGAAACTTTGCTCCTCCAGCAGTGTGATATTGAAACGGGAGTACAACCCCTCAAGATTTCAGTTCGCAAGCTTCAAGAAGAGGAGACTACTCTGGAGGCTCAAGCTTAATCTTTCAGAGATTTCTCTACATAGACTCAGCAATCTCTAAATTCTTATTATCAGCAGCTGAAGTCTCTTTCTGATGAAAAACAATCCTTACAGAAACGCTTAGCTGAGATTAATGAAGAAGAGATCGCTATTATTAGTGAGAAATCTTCCATTCATAATTTTATTAAAGCTGAGAGGGAGAAGCTAGATCAGGGATGCATCAAGCTTACCACTTTGAGGCGTGAGATGTTTAAAGAAATGGCCATCCAACAAAGCTTAATTCTTCAGAGAGAGAGAAGCTTTGTAATGCTTGGTCAGCCATAAAAAATCTTAGCTTGGCTGTAAGGAAATGTTGGAATGTATGAAAACATTAATTTGTATTAATAATCTCTAGATGTTTGAAACATTTCTGCGTGTTTTTGTTGAAACACAGGATCATGTTGTTCCTAGATAGAGGGATAGTATTTCTTAAGGAATTTTCCATTTAAAGCTCTATCTTTTACATTGCCATCTATGTCCTTCAATAAATATGCATTGCCAGATAATTTTTTATGAATGATGAAAGGATCTTGCCACTTAGGCGACCATTTTCCTAAGTGAGGATCCTTGTAAGCTGCTTCTGGTAGAAACATCTTCCAAACCTTATCATTTTCCTGAAATTCCTTGAGCACTACTTTTTTATTGTAGGCTCTGGCAACTTTCTCCTTCTACATCTTCATTTTAGCTAAGGCTTCTTCTTTAGTTTCAAGTGCATCCCTTATTTTAATATTCATTGCCCGAGAATATTCTTCTCCAGATAGACCCATTTTGTTGAGCTATTCTAGATTATCTTATATTTATCTCAGCAGGAATCACTAGAGTATGTCCATATACTAAATTAAATGGAGTAACTCCTATTACTTCTCTTATAGAGGTTATATAGGCCCATAAAGCATATAGCAACAATTCATCCCATTTCCTAGGATTATTATAAACTATTTTTGAGATCCCTTTTACTATGATCTTATTGGTAGCTTCAGCTTGACCATTAGCTTGGGCGTAATGTGGTGTTGAATGTAACATAGTGATCCCAAATTGATTAAGATATTCCAATAAATCAGGATTTCTAAAGACTGTGGCTTGACAAAAGTTATGGTTTCTGGAATCCCAAATCTTGTAAAGATCTTCTCTTCCAGAAAATTAATCACAACCGATGTATTGATCTTAACAAAAGCCTGTGCCTCAACCCATTTAGTAAAATAATTAGTAAATACTAGAATGTATGAATGCTTTTTAGAAGATGCAGGATTAATTTCCCCTATGGCATCTGCTGCCCATCCTCTAAATGGTCAAGGCTTGATGATAGATTTTAATTCTGAGGCTGGTAGGTCCAAACCTTTGACATCTTTTACAGCCTTTAGCATAATCTATACAATCCTTCCTCATAGTAGGCCAATAATAACCATGCGCGTGCAATAGCCATCTCATCTTTAGGCCATTTTGATGAGCACCACATAGTCCTTAGTGAATCGTAGCCATGAAGGTTAGAGCTTCTCCAACATCTACACATTTTAAAAGCAATCCTTCTGGATCTTTTCTGTGTAATTCTCCAAATTGCATACAAAATTTCGTTGCAGCCATCTTAACTCTATTTGGTACTTTTGATCCAGACGGATCCTGGAGGTATTGTATAACTTCATTTCTCCAATCATCATCCTCCCTTAATATTGAAATTCTATAGATTTCCAACATATTTTCTGATATTTCTTGATTGGTTCGATAGACACGATCTAGAGTCTTTTCCTGGATGATGATGTCTTCATTTGATGAAGGAATTTCCTCTCTAGCATAAGCTATTTGGGATAACTGATCCGCTATTTCATTCTCTTCTCTAGGAACATGAATAAAAGAAATTGTTTTAAACTGCTTAGACAATCCCTTTGTTTTCTTATTATATTCCTGAGATACTAATGAAATACATTTAAATTCTCTAGTCATTTGATAAATGACTAATTGCGAATCTTCATATACTTTAACTTTCTTAGCCCCTAGTTCAAATAATAGTTCCAGTCCAATCAATAGAGCTTCATACTCAGCTAAATTACTAGTACATGGGGCCTTCAAGGTCACTGCCACCTTAGTTGGTACCTTTTCAGGAGACAGGATATATATTCCAGCTTCTGCTATTTCCCTGGTATTAGAACCATCAAAGTATAGAATCCATGGGACAACATCTTCGTTGATGATCCCAGACTCACAACAAGGATGAGTGGCTAAAAAGTCAGCTAGAGCTTGACCTTTTACTGCCTTTTGAGGAACATAAATCAAGTCAAACTGCAATAGATGTAGGCTCCATTTACTTAATCTCCCTTTTATGAATGGTTGAGATATCATGTATTTTATCACGTCTCTTGGAGATCTACTTATATTGTTAAGGCCATGAAATAATATATAAGCTCAACTGAAGCATCATATAAGCATAAACACCATGTTTCTGCCATAGTATATCTTCTTTCGGTATCATGCAAAATCCTACTGAGGTAGAAAATAGCTTGTTCATGCCCCTTCTCATTTTCTTGAGTAAGAAGGCTACCAATAGAATCTTCACATGCATACAAGTATAACCTTATTGGTTTTTCATTTTGTCTTGGAGGAATCAAGACTGGAGGATTTGCTAGATCTTGTTTAATCTGATCAAACGCCTCTTGATGATCTTTATTCCATTTAAATTTTGATTCATGTTTTAATCTTAACAAAGGCGAAAACTTTTTAGTTTTGCCAGCCAAGTTGGCCATGAATCTTCTAACATAATTGACTTGTCCAAGGAATCTTTGTAATTCCTTTTTGTTGGAAGGAGGCTTAGCCGCCAATACTGCCCGGGCCTTGTTTTGATCAATTTCCATACCATTTTATGGATGAGAAATTCAAGGAAATTACTGGCTTTGACTCCAAATGCACATTTTAAAGGATTCATTTTCAAATGATATTCACACATTCTCTTAAATGATTTAATTAGGTGTTCATTATGCCTAGAAAAGTCATTGGATTTGACGAGTATATCATCTACATAAACCTCCATTATTTTACCAATTATATCTTTAAAAATTGCATCCATGGCTCTTTGGTCGTAGCACCGGCATTCTTTAAACCAAATGGCACGGCTACATATTCAAATAAGCCTAATGATTTTGGACATCTGAAAGCTGTTTTATTACAATCTTCCTGTGCAATTCTTAATTGATGATAATCTGCATACCCATCCATGCAAGATATGTATTCATATTTTGATGTTGCGTCTATTAGAAGATCAGCTACAGGCATGGGATATTGATCTTTTAGGTGTTGCTTTGTTTAACTCCCTAAAGTCAATACAGATTCTTATTTTTCCATTTTTCTTGACCACTGGAATAATATCAGATATCCAATCAGCGTACTAGCATGGCCTTATGAACTTTTCCTTGAGAAGCTTAATTATTTCTTCTTCCTGTTAGTTCTGGCACTAGCCTTCTAGGACTTTGTGCCACAGGCTTAAACCCTTCCTTGATAGGTAATTTATGTTATATTAAAGTACTATCAATACCAAGCATTTTATGATGTTCCCATGCAAAACAATCTTTAAATTCTTTTAGAATTAAAACTAAATCATGATATGTTGATCAGTGAGAAGCTTGCTTATATAAGTATAACGTGGATTCTCATCATCTCCTAGATTTATTTCATCCAGTTGATCATGAACCTCTTGTTTAATATCCTCACTTTTAACACATACTTTATCATCTTCCTCTTCTAAAGGTTCAGAATCATATATGGTGGAACAACATGTACTAGAATTTTCAAGAAAATCTTCTTGATATGTTTTAAAAAATAGATCTTTCATAACTTGGTCCACGATAAGGTTAAACCCATCATAATATTCTTCATGGCGTATAGGCATGATAAACTATTTTTAGAAAAATGTAGTCTAATCCTATAGGCTAACTAAAGCTAATGATTGATCATAATTTGATGTCTGTTGAGCAAATTCATATTTTGATTGAATATCTTCAACTTCTGGGACATCTTCAATTTCCTCTATGAGAATTGCACTTGAGTCTTCTATCTCTTGGTGAGTTTGTCACTCAAGTTGTAGAGCAACCTCATTTTTTGATGTTAGGAACTGCATTTAGAGCGTCCCCAATGAAAATAGAATCAGGAGATGAGATTAGACAAACATCTTCATCTGCCTTTACTAATTCAAAAGTGTCACCATTCCACATTATTAAAACTTGATGGAGCGATGATGGAATAGCATAATTATAACGTAACCAGTCCCTTCCTAGTATGGCATTATAGTCAGTGCCATTCTCCAC
The DNA here is from genome assembly GCF_026745355.1 of Beta vulgaris subsp. vulgaris. Lineage (NCBI taxonomy): Eukaryota > Viridiplantae > Streptophyta > Magnoliopsida > Caryophyllales > Amaranthaceae > Beta > Beta vulgaris. Next base: position 19,633,629 of record NC_079205.1, on the reverse strand, counting down.
TATGAAGAAACCGATAAAAGTGATTTTAGAACCTATTTTAATCTTTAAAATAGACATTCCTTCTACTTTTTCAGTTAATATAGAAAAACCAGTTATTTTAATTTGAATGTTATGCAAATCTTTTCTAGTTTTTCCCAATTTTTTAAACATAGATAAAGGCATTATTTTGACAGTAGCTCCGGTATCTATTAATACTTTTCCTAACCTTTTTCCTTCAAAATCAAACTCAAGAATAAAGCCTTAGAGCATGTACAATGAGGGTCTCCAACTAGCTCTCCAAGGAGAGAGAAAATGAAAAGCTACCTCTTACCCCTCAATGGGGCTCTTGGGTGTGTCTTGGGTGTCTCTCCATAGAGACACTTTGCAAAGTGGCTCTTGGGGGAGATACCATTTGGGTTGATGGAGAGATGGCTCTCCAATGTGTGGTACCCACTTCTTATTGCAATTACTTTAATTCTATTTTCTTCATGCAACAATTTAATGATCTTTTTTTATAAAATTTAAAAAAATGATGGTAATAATTACTATGCCAACAACTATAATTGTCCTTTATCTATAAAAATGAGCCTAATATTGGATATTTAAAAATTAGTTTTTCATGTTGTAGGTTAGTTCTTCATTCCATGCCAAATTTATGAAATTAAATATTAGCACTCATAATTAATATTGTTTTTTAAAAATTCTACATTGCATAAATTATGAAAAAGATTAATTTGTAATTATATTTAATTTACATGAATAACTTTATTTATATAACTTTGATCATACTATGAAATGAGGTTCATTTATTGATATGGGGGCCACAAAATAATGAAACGTTGAATGGAGAGCTCTTAAAGAGTTTTATTGTTATCTATTAGTATATATAATTACACATTAGTAAAAATTACGAATATTCAATATTTTGAAAATACACATCGAGACGAAATCGATCATGGTCATAGATGACCATATTTTTTCTTATATATTGGTGATTCTTTATGACAGTTAATAAACTCTTATCACAAAAGTAAAAAAAAGGGAGAAGAAAAAAATGCGGGGGTAATAACTATATTCTAAATAAGCAATCTAATCTAATAATTATTAGTCTACAAAAGGAAATAAGTCAAATTGACTTATAATGAATAACTACTAACTATCCACTTTGTCAAAAGATACAGTTTGTTATAATAAGCTTTTTTACACACACAATAAATATAATAAGATATATTCATATAAATGACAATAATCAAACTATTTGATCATATGCCTTACTACTTTAGTGCTTTCATATAATAGTGATTAATGATATTGATATATATTTTATAATAACTTGCTCATTACAGCTAACAAATTAATAAGTACTACTGCCATTTCTAAATAGGATAAATTGATAGGAACAGTCCCAATTACGGGTTTTCCGCCATTTTCGATCATAGCTAACATATATTTCTGAGTGGTCTATACTTTTGCATTATTTTTTCAATTTTGGTCGCTCTAGGTAATTGACCTGTTGTAGCAGGTTAACCTTCTCAACTAATTGTTACCGTTGAATTAATCACGTGTTATGGTTTTTTTCCAAAACTATCTCCTTGACCAAAGTAAAGGTCATATATTCCCATTCTCTTTTTCTTCCTCACCTTCAACCCTGACAGTGCAAAATTCATTTGGATTTGGCTCAGTCAATTCAAGACTTGCTTCAACATTTCCCTAGAATGTCATTGTCACCTTCCTGCAAAGGTGAGAACTGTTAGAAGAGGTGAATATATGATGTGATTCTGTGGATGGTTCGAACTCTTTTTGTGTTTTTTTTATGAATTTATGTACGAAAACAATAACAATACAAAGATAGGCTCTATATGTTCCCTCAAGAACTAGAGGATCTCTACCTAGCCTCAACTAGGAGATGCACATAAACCACGATCTATGTGTTCTTGGTACGACGACCAAAATCAATGCAAACATGCACTTGACAATCTTTTACTCAAAGCAAACAACCAAATCCAACTTTATTAATGAAACTCGTGTACTTATATATACACGCCTAACACACCCTAAATCTTATCACCTTAATACTAATAAGATAAACACAAACTAAAAGATAAACATAATTAAAAGCACACGCCTAAGATAAAATCCTAACCAACTTAGGATAAGAATTACCATATCTTATCTTATTTGGATTCCTAACTTGACTCAATGACAAAGGAATTAGACTCCTAAATATAATAGGATTCCTTTTATCATCACACAACTGAAATTAAACGCCTAATAATATTTAAATTACATAGAATCCTAATAGAACTAGGACACTACGTATGAATCCTAACAGAACTAAGACTCTGGCACAGTCTCGCTCAGTGGTTGGCACTGTCTGTGTAATAGTCCTGTTTTTAAGAGCGTTTATTTAAACGTTAAATATAATTATTAAGTTAATTATGTTGCGAAATTTATTATTTTATTTGAGTTGTGGAGTTATTATTATTATTATTTTTTTTATTAATGTATATTATGGTTCTTAGTGAGATTTGTTGCGGATTATTTGTCCAAAATAGAAACCCCAACCCATATGTTTTCTTTGTCGGTTAATGAAAGATTCCAAAACCCGACACTTGCTTTCATTCTTTCTCGTGGCTTCGAAACTTGATGACACCAAAACCCAAACCCTTCGTGTCATTTTGTCAAACCCAAAGAAACCCCAACTCCTTTCCTTATCTCGTCATTTTCCCATAAACCTCCTTCCTCGTAAAATTCAGAAACCCCAAAACAAAACCCCTCCCCTGTTCTTTTGGCTCGACGAATCGAAACCCCAAACCCTTAATTCACTCTCTCGTCCCCTGCTCTCGGTCTCGTCGGAAACCGGTTGCCTCACCGGTGTTCATGCTGTGTGTGTGGTGCTGCTCGCAAGCCACCACACCACATCTGTTGTTCGTCGCTGCTGTTTATCGCAACCCTGTTCCTCTCTCCGTCGTCGTTATTATTGTTGTTCTTGCGGTGCTGCCGCGGTTGCTGTTGTTGTTGCCATGTTTCTTCTCTCTCCTCTCGCTGGTGGTTCGCCGGTGGTTTGCCGGTGCCGTGCGTGTGGTGCTGCTCGCAAGCCACCACACCACCGTTGTTGTTGCTGCCTTGTTTATATCTCCCTCTCGTTGATTCCTCTGTTCGTGGCTGGTGGTGTTGCGCACCTCTACTGTCGGTGCTATCCGCCGCTGCCGGAATCGAGCCCTCCCTTTGTCGTGGTCTCCCCTGCTTCAAGAGCAGAGGTATAATATACTTCCTCTTTATCCTTTTTGTTTCTGATTTTCTATTTGTGTATTAGGTCCAAGTTGTTGTTGTTTGTTGTTGTCGTTGCTTTATTTTATTTAGGTGGTTTGTTGTTGTTGGGCTGTTGTTGTTGTAGTAGTTGTTGTTGTTTGGTGTCGTGGTTGTAGTGGAGTGAAGTTGTATTGTTGTTGTTCTGTTGCTTTGGTGGTGTTGTAGTTCTAGTGGTTGTTATGGTTGGTGGCATTGTGATGGTTGTTTGTAGTGGTGATGCGAAGTTGTTTTGCTGCTGTTCATGATACGTAGTGTAGAATTAGTTTAGGGAATTTAGTAATATGATTGGAATTAAGATCGTGAAGGATTTTCATATTGGGAATTACCTATGATTATATCTTTTATAGGAATGATTATGAGTATGTTTCTAGTTTAGAATGTTAAGCTTGGTTATTGATTATCATTCTCGTTGTGAGGTGATTCTTGGAGGATAATTATGAGAGTGAAGTATCATTCGGGATTATGAAGGAAGTTATATTGTTCAGAATTGGATAACGTTTCAGGTAACTTTTATGTTCAGTAAAATAATGTACTCATGCCCATGTGTGTGTAGATCTCTGTTCTGTTTTTGATACTTAAGTTCGTACTATGGCCATAGTTATGAATGTGTGGATTGTGGAAATGTTATTTGATAATATGAATATGCAACTGTTTTGCTGGCTTAGTTTATGAACTGAAAATAGAAAGTGGGCAAAGTATGGGCGGAGGATGGTTACTCTTTTGACCTGATATGGTCGGCTACGCTCCATAACGAACCTTGGGGGTAGTATTGCTGGCTTCCATAACGAACCTTGGAGGCAGCGTTTGTCCTTTGTCCAAAGCCCGTACTTGCCACTGATTGTTTAAGAGAGTGAGCTATGCCAGCGTTGTAATGAAATGAAAACGATTTGAGAAAATAAATTATTTATAACGGGCTGAAGTAAAGGTTACGAGTTTTCCACTCATTTTGGAATTGTGTTTGTTTTGTATTTTCCCCTGAATTTGCAGGTTTGATATTCAGAGCTCGGAATTCGAAGTGGAGCAAGATCAAGGTGTCATAGTGGCTTAAGGATTAAGCTTCTATTTTAGATAGTTGGTTTGAGAAAAGTTATTTATATTTCGTTGTATATGATATTTGGGATGTACAATTTTGGGAATATTAGTCGAGTTATTGGTGTATTTAAGGTTGATTTTCCGCTGCAAGTTAATTTATTTAAGAGTTAATTATTGTTTATGGATCTTAAGTGCATTTAGTTAGCAGTTCGGAAGAGCGGGCTGTTACAGTCTGGCCAACAATGACCTACGTTTTCGAACTTGATGCTCTCATACGCATCAATATAACGGGAGCGTTTTTGTGGGTGCTCAAAATAGCATGTGAGTTTCTTCTTTAAATTACAGTCTTTTTAATGAATTAGTCAGTGAAGATTTGTAATTAAATTATTTTTTTCCTGGTTTGTCCATTTATAAAATGTTGTGGTAATATATTGGTAAATTTGATTTCATGATCCTACAAAATGTGAATTTTTTAGGTGGAAAAGAGATTTGGAGGAACTAAATTGTATGGTATACAAACATATACAAGCCAAGCTCCTGAAGCAAGTGACAAACTTTTTAGAGCTTGAACTGCGATTTGAGGAAGTAGAGGAGAAACTGAAAGCACTTGTGATCGAGAAACAGAAAATGGAGGAAGAAATGCATGGAATGAGGGGAAAAAAATGATGCAAGGGCATGTTGAAGTGGTTAAGCATTGAAAGAGAGAAAGTTATGCATTACTAGCCTTAGGGACTTTCTTGGTTTCTTTTCATTGTTGCTCTCTTTATTATGAATTAGGTTTGGAGTAAATTTAGGTTTTATGGTGGCTAGGGTTTAGCAAGGTGGTTGTCATTGCGGTAGCATTTTGTTGTTATGGTTGTAAGAACACTATTAGTTGTAAGTTGATGGGGCTTCAAAATCCCAAGCTAATTGGTATGATGAAGAACCTTGTGCCTTACTTTATGTGTCAAATGTCATACATTACATTACTGAATTTGAGATCAAGAATAGACAAGTTTCAACAAGGCCATAAAATGACACTTAACTTCATTGTTTGCAATATGTAGAACTTTACATCTAGCGGTTCATAAAAAAAAACCCCAAAATAAATTGTTCATAAGCAATACATAGATTATGTCAAAATAGTTCATGACAAATAAGTAAGAGATATAATTAGTTGTTAGCCACATTATTGTTGGTTGTTGATGCTTGACTGTTCAAACCATCCACAAAAGCTACAGTTTGCAAGTTAGTGTTAGCTCTTCTTTTCATAAGAGAAGCTTAAATAACTAATTTGAGGAGCTTATATTGTGATAGGTGGCTCCATCAGGTGTGACAAAGACACCAACACCATAAGAGACCTGAGTATAGCAAAAAAAACGAGTATAAAGAAACATATTCATAGTTCAAATTCAGAACTAATAAAGGGTCAAAAACTTAAATTTGCGTTTCTTCTTCCTCTAACTCTTCCTCTACCACCTCTAGATTCCCTCCCACCTCTAATTGCTCAGCCATTTCATCCTAATCTCAAAGGTTGTGCAGTTGTAGACATGTGACTTGGCTAGGATGCATTTGCTTCACTTGGTAGGTTCACTTGTTGTAACTGAAGCATGTGTAGGTCTCTACCTTTATTAATTTTTGGATTGGCCTTTACTAGTCTCTTTATCAGGGCATCATCTCTTATTGTGGTTCTTTGACCTACTCGGGGTCAATGCATCCCCACTCCAACTTTTGTGAGCCTGCCTGGCTTCTTGGCATTTTCTTCAAGGTCCTTCCTCCTGTTTCTTCGTAGCCTGCCTGAGTGTATCTTGATTAGTGGTGGAAGGAAAGGGTTGTCCAACTCGGGGTCAGTGTCTCTCTTTCACACAAGGAGGTATTGAGTTGTGGTATAACTTGAGATACACATCTCTTCTATACACTTATGCCACATAATATTTAACATTGTGGTGGTAAAAGAAGATGCATGTCACTACATGACAATAGGGTATCCCATCTTCTACAAGTGAAGCTTCTTGCTTCCAAATCCACTAGCAAAATGTCCATCATGGGACTAACTTAGAACACAATGGCAGATGATGGTATAGGAAAGCATTAGGCAGCATACTCCTTGTTCTTCTCAAATTTGGCTTGCACCCTAAGAATATTTGAGTTGTACTCTTCTATATCTCAGTCCTTTTCACAACAAGCCTTTGCATCAACGTTGTTATTATGTCTTCCAGCATGTGTATCAAATGTTAATTCACACGGGATTTCACATGCCCCATGCTACTCGGTTTAGAGCGTAAGCTAGTGATGCCTTGTATGTCATGGATGCCCTACTAGAGATGAAATGACTTGTTTGGTTCTGTAATGGATAATCTAACCATTAAAACTCTCTGCAAGGTTGTTGACAACAACACCAACCTTTGTGTATGTGTCCATGAATGCTCCGCAAAATACTTTGGGGTTGTAACTCTTGAACCCATCAACTACTTCTGTATCGAGGGCTGCTAGTTCATTAAGAGCTTCATTATTCTCAACCATATGCTTTTGCAGCTCTCCAAAGTAGATTATTCTTCCATCACTTTCGAACCCCTTATGCCAGTGTGCAAAGATGTGTCTAGCATAATGTATGTGCTTAGCATTGGATAAAACTATTGCAACAACAGACATTATGGATTGTACGTACAAAAGAGAAATATGTTAAGCACCAAAAGTACACAAAGCTAGGAAGTGGAGTATTTAAGTTAAGTAATACACAACTGGCCTGATACTCATCAAAAATAATTGTCAAATGATTGCCTACTCGTAGATTCAAGCATGATTGTGATTGTTTGAAAATCCAATCTCAAGAATCATTATTTCCTCCTTCTAATACATCCTAAGCCACTGGATACATTTGATTGTTTCCATCTCTTCCAATAGCTACCATCAGTTGTCCACCTAGGAAAGTCTTCAACAAACATGCATATGTGCACAACACTTTCCTGCAGCTTTTGATCGAGCCCTTCCTAATTCCATCAAAGCAAATAAATAATATTTGGAAAATAGGAACTTAACCCCTTTTGATAGAGTTGTTCATGAGATGTATCACTGTCACAGGGCTACATTTTTCAGGGCTGTAGTGTAGCTTCCTAGCTTGTTGTAATGTTCCTTCATGGACCCATGTATCATTTTATGTACATATAACTTCGAACTGTCTCCACTATTTCTTTTGCAGCCAGTGTGGCCTCGCTTTGAAAATGCCAAGGAACTGAGCAGCCATCCAAGATGATTTTAGTTGCCTGTTTCTCTCCATATTTCTTGTACATATATGACTATGGTCTATATATTTTTAAGAACAAAACATGCTCTTGTTGAATCCTATGACCATACAACCTAAACTAGCAGCTACTCATACACTTCACTGTCAATCTTTATTGCATGTTTTTGTTACTTGCAACAAAAGGGAGGTTATTCCCTTGAACCACAACAAACTTGGATACAACCCTCCTAAAAGCTTCCTTATCAGGAAACCTTAATCCAACCTTCCACTCAAAACATTTTGAAATTTGCATTCTCACCGATTGTTACTTTCCTTTGTCTCCTCCTTCTCCCACTCTCCTCTTCCTCATCACTCTCCCCTGATGTTAGTTCTTCACCATCACTAGTTTCATATTCACTCACAACAAAATCAGCGTTTTGGACCTTACCATCTACTAAATTCCTTAGTGATGTGGAAGTACCTAATCTACCCAATGTTGCCTCCTTTTGCAGATCTTGTGCAAGTTCGTATAACTCGCTTGTACAACCCTTAACTCTCTCCCTCACTATAACTAATTCATCATCACTATTTTCTCCAACCTCAGCACCAAACTGATGTATTATATGCTCATCTGGATTCTACTACTCACCATTTTTTACCCCCTCTTTTTCTAGATCCAGGTCACCCAAGTGAATGTCTGAATTATCACATTCAGGCTCATACACCACATTAGACTCATTTGAATTATCTCCATTTATATCTCTAAATAACTGGTCAAAGCGAATTGGACTTTCTGCTCTATCATCATAGTTGAAGTAATTAGAGGGATTTGGTATGGAGCTGCTTCCAGGTTGTTCATGAAATGAATGTGAAGATGGTGTTTTTGTAGATGGGATTTAATTTGATTTGCCTTGTTTTGTTGCATTAGAGGTTAATCAAGGATCAGGGTTTGTGGTTGATGAAGGTGGGGAACATGTATTTTGAAGGAGGGGGGAACAGGTGCTTTTGAAGGGAAGGGAGCAGATGCAGTTGAAGGGGGAGGAGCAGGAGGGGAAGAGCATTAGGGACAGCTGTTTTTGAAGGGGGGGAGAAGTAGCAGGTGTCCTTGCACTTCCAGCTTCAGTGGCAGTGGTGAGAGACAAGGAGAATTTGAAGAAGGAAAGGTGAGAAAAGTGAATTGTAGAGGGAGAATTAGGAAGTTGCTTTTTCGTAAAACGGAAGAGGCAAATTAAGCCTGCTGATCATTTAGAATTCCCATACGAACCATTTAGAAAACGTTAGTTGGGACCAAAAATGGTAGAATGTCCATAGTTGAGACTATTTCTATCAATTTTTCCTTCTAAAATAAGGGTGATTCTTTGAATTTTGACTATGAGAATCATTTATTATTTATATGTAAATAAAAATTTAGTCATGTGGTGTTTTTTTTTTATTCGTCTTGATATATACTTTTTAGAATATCAACTTTTTATAATTATTATAAATACAATATTACTGATATTAGGGTTCTAAGTTTTACGTTGGCATGCGTGAAAAGTACAAGTATACTTATTATTTAGAAACAATAAACATGTTCTAGTAATGATTAGTCAAACAAAATGAAATAAGTAAATTAACGTAATAAGAGATGTCTATTATCAGGTCAATTTGGTTCCAAGTTAAGTTAGAGTCGATAGTTAGTCACATTTGGATGTCCAATTTATCAAGTTAGATGAAGCTCGGGACGAGTCAAGTTTTGACAACTCTAAATTTGCCTAGTTTTTTTTGTCAATTGCTTCGTATTTTAAGAAGAAATTCACTTAGAAAGGGTCGAATTAGGCAAACTGGGTTTACAAAACCGGAGGCACAATTCCGATGCAGATTATATATAAAAAAATATGAAGAAAAAAAAAGTAAAGAATGTTGATCTGTTAACCTTGAGACTATCAGCTCTTCTGATACAGATAATCGTTGGGATTGGGAAGTACCTTGCTTGCTGATAGTCGTAATAGTTCCCATTCATGTATAAATTCCTTGATTACTCTATATCTGTACCGTGACTACAAACGTCTATGCTATGTTGCTCTTACACACGATGAAGAGGGTCAAACAAATAATACAATTGATGAAGATGAAAAACACAAACGAATAAATATTATACACCCTCTTAAGAAACGTGACAACTATTTGCGGATAACCCATAGTAGTATCAGTGAGTGTTGGAAGACAAACACCAAAAGGTACTTGTTGGAAGGAAATCACACAGATTCTACATTGAGTAAAGCTTCAGTTGTTAGAGAAGGTGACCTTAGCTTGTATCTGATGTCTGTAGCACTCTTTTCTGAATATAGAGCCCATATTCCTGGCAAGACCTAGATTTCAGTTTTTTGAGCCTTCTGTTACATCAATTGAAGTCCCGGATGCTCGTTGGGTTGTCTCGACTCTTGGCCTCCTCTGAACATGGTACATATAGTACATTTTAGGTGGGTATAACCACCGCTGATTTAGGTACTAACTGCAAGACAAACACAGCGAAAACTAAGACCAGCAAAACCAACTGTATGATAAGGCACTTGGTAAATTTAACTACCCCTCTCTGCATCTTCAGAAGTTCTTCATCTCCCACGACACTGGTATTGGTATCCAATGTGTCCGGATTCTGAATCATCCCTTGTGTCCTAATAGCCTCATTTTCTACATCCACCCCCATTCTTGTGGAATTTGCTTGATCGCTATATACAGATCTTTGCTCCATTGAAAATTTGATTTGATCTTTTACCATCAAGTCCTTAGTACATATTGTCATCACAACAGACTGAATGTCAGCTTCAAGCTTTTGCTTAAAGAGGTCCTGCAGCTCGGCTTCCATATCTATGCATCTTTTGTATTGCTGCTCCATGGCCCTCCTTACATGATCTTGTGTTGACTCCATACTTCTAATAGTTGTTTCAAGTTCCACAATCCTCTCTTCCTTCTCTCCGAGGCTACCTTCAGCTTCATTCAGCTGTCTTTGATACTTGATCAAGTAGGCTTGAGTAAACTCGTTCCAGCCATCAGAACCATGATCTGTTTTATATCCAGGATCACCACTAGTCTTTTCTGAGTCATCACACAAAGAATAGATGCCCCTGCCTATCTCCTCAAACTTCTGAACTTCTGCAAGACTCACACAGTTTCAATTCAGAGATGTTTATAATTTACTACAGTACTTCCACAGATGTTCACAAGGCTGTCTGAAACGTTTTGCCAAACAAACAAATGAAAAAAGTCTCATTGGATTATTAAATACTTGGCCAGCACATTGCAGATTCTACGCAAGTGTCACAAAATGACATTTATGGATTACTACCTCCGCTTCCTAAAGATCCTCCCTCTTTGACATTTTGTGCTATTCACAAATATCACTTTGACCGTTGTTTGTGATTTATACGTTTGAAAAAATATAGTCATGTGGGATCTTGTTAGATTCGTCTTAATATGTAATTTTATAAATATCTACTTTTATAATTTTTAGAAATACATAAATTGAAGATATTAGTGTCCAAAGTTTTGCATGTGTGAAAAGTGAAAGTGGGAGGATCTTTAGGAATAGGAAAGAGTAGTAGACTAGTAGTTAACAATTTTGGATGGGTAGATTGACACTAGGTTTACACAACAATATTCACAGCGTTAAGTAACCATTGAATTAATAAATTAGTTTAAAGTCCTTATTTCCTCCTCCATGTTGTAAGCGAAATTGTAGCTAGAGAGGTTTGTCTGTTTGTCCATTACATTTAAACCAATATATTTCTTCTTTTTCTTTATATTAGTGAGTGCGGTAGTTTATTTGCACAATGACAGTAGTAATCAAATCACAGGCTTCTTTATCCTTCCATATCTTCCCAATTTTCAAAAGCATTTTGTTTATTCAAGTAGAAAGAAGAATGAATTGTTCATGACTCTTTCCCGCTGTTTTGTTAGGCCAACCATATTGTTGTCCAATACTCAATGAATATGGCCCCTCCTCCCCCTCCCCCCTCCCCCCTCCCTTCAAACCCTTCTACCCGCCTCTAAAGTCTCCCCCTTCCTACTTAACTTTCTATCCAAACAAGTTGTTAAAACATCTCAAACAAATACAAACAAATAGAAAATAAAAGTAAAGTCCAAGCAGCCCATGACCTTAGTAGAGCCTCTAGGCTCACCGTTCATAATCATTATTCCTCACGCAAAATTCCTCATTGGATCCTTTACATGAGCTTTTTCGATTCATGCGGATATCACGTTGCATATTTTAGCATACTAGTTGGTATTACTCATCTATCTAATCCTACATGTTCCCTTCCCGCTCGATGTTCCTCCATTGCAGAATCTCAATCCAAACAAAAGTAAAAATCTTTTTTAAGTTGAAACATGTTATAAAGGGATATATCTGCCAAGAAAAGAACCAACAAACATAGTAGTAAAAAATTTAAGCTGATAGCATACCTTTTTGAAGAGCAAGTTGCGCAGATTGGAGACTCAAGATAGAGTCAACGAGAGGATCGCGGTCAGCGGGAAGCTGATGGTCCTTACTTTTTACCTGATTAGCACTGGAAGACAATTGATCTGAAGAGTCTGGAGAAAGACTTCTGTTCCTAGTAGGAGAAACGGGACTTTGTTCAGCAGGCTGCTGTTCACATGGTGGTGACGGAGGCAGTGGATGGCAAGCATCTTCTTCGTCATCTTCTTCATCAAAACTTAAGGGGTTTGGAGTCGGTACTTGATCAGATAAAACGCGAAAAAGGACAGAATTAGAGCTTCTGGAATCAGATTCCATGCTAGAAAGGGGAGAGCTTTCCTTGTCCAATTCGAAGAAAACGCTCCCATTCCCACCTCTGGGTTTCTTGCTTGGATCAGGTTGAGGCTGAGATTTACCCGATTGGATCCGCTGATTCATGTTCTTTGCACCAGTATTTTTGACCCTGTGCTTTGCATGCTTGGGAACACTGGCTGCAGTTGATGACTTGCTGTTACTCCTTTGGCTGTGGCTGTGGCTGTGATTATCCTCACTGTTATCAGAATTAAATGTGGCATTGGGATTGCTGTCAAGATCAGCTAAACCATTGCTGTAATTAGTAGTCACAGGAAAAGGAAGCACAAAAGCAGTAGGGGTAGTAGTGGTGGCAACGGTAGCAGTCATAGGTAAGGTTGGAGAAGCATTATTCTCATTCAATATGTTGGAAGACCCTCTCTTCAACATTCTACCAGTGGACTCAGAATCAGAATCCTTTTCCTTTTGCCTGTCCATATCTTTTTCCGTTTCAATTTCCAATTCAGTTTCGGTTTCCGGTGTGACACGATCTTTTCTTCTAATTCTTCGCCACTTCTTCAACCCAAACCCCTTGGTTGGCGTCGAGGAGTAAGGGGACCTAGTAGCAGGGGGTATAACGCCATCTAAAGGAGGAGCTGCCTCTGTATTCGTATTTGTATCCGTAACCGGATCAAGCGGCTCGGAATGTTCCATTTTTACTCCAACAGAATGATTATTACTAGAATCAGCATCCCTATCCGCATTTACAGTGATATCCACCTCCACAACTTCACCTCCTTTCTCACTTCCCTCCACCATTCTTCAAAACAAAAACAGTTCTTAAGTTCAGTATATCATCTCCAAATTCTAGCATCGAAATTAAACTCATTATTACAAAGCTAAGACTGAATAATTCACTTCCAAATGCCTAATTCCAATTTCCAATACCTAATTGAGTAACTCTAATTGACTAATTGAACAATCCAATAATCCATATCAATACTGAATATATCATTATTCGTTTTAATTTAGAGTTGCACTAAAAAAAGGCGTAAAAGAAAAGAAAGAATTCACAACAATATATGAATAAATCATCAGTATAAATTCAACAATATGATCCTTTTGGATACACAACAATATATGAATAAATTGCAGAAAACGCACCTGCTACCACCGTTGATTCGGTGAAGTGTCGGCGACAAAGGAAAGAGCGACGAGTGAAGAGAATTGAGATCTAGGTTTTGAAGGTTTGGGAGATGAGAACGTGAGGTCTGAGAATTGAGGAGAGAGAAAATAATTGAGAGATGAGTGGACAACAGGGGAGAAAACCAGTTAAGAAATGTTCGCAGAAATTGGGAAGTAGTCGCTTCATCATTTCATCAACTCACCTACAAAAACAAAGTTCAGATTTTATGTTAAAATAATAATTCCATGTTGCCGGTTTGGCCCCCGTTTTTAAAAAAAAAAAAAAAAAAAAAAAATCAAGTGGTGTCGCATCGTTGGTAAATGGTAATGACTTGTCTTTGTGTTTGTTTTTATTTTCACGATTTGGACTACCCTAATGCATCCTTGTGAATGATTATAGTGAATTGGAAATTAGAAATATCAAATCAATAAGTAAATTATTGGTTGTGTGACCTTGATGAGCCATCCATTCCGTGCAGTAGCATTAGCTCCAAAATGCATAACGAATTTGGACATCCTCAAATTGATTTATCTTCACCTGCATCTAAAATAAAAGGGCTAACAGTCCAAGGAATTTTTCAAATGTTTTTAATAAATTGGATAACAGTCAAATTGTCACCCCTCTAATACCTTCTCTTGGACCCCCAAGCCTCAACAACAAGAATATGAACCGACGAATCTATACTAGCACCACATAATAACACTTTCCCTTCTGAGTCACAAATAACAAAATCAAAGAAAAGCTTGACCATCTGAAAGTTTTGAACCATCAAAATCAACCTTAAAATAATTGGTGGGAGGAGGAGACCAGCTGACTCGATCCTTAATCTTAGACTTACCGGAAGACAGACAAATCTTCTGGGTAAAACACGGGGAGAGAATGGCCTCAATTTCATCTACTGAATCCCCATGCAGCCTATGCACATAAGCTCTTATCATCGCATTAACTTCAGCTGGAGGACAATTTTCTTGACGAAAAACCACCTCGTTATGGTTATACCAAATGAACCACCAAGATATAGCAAAAATCTCAATTTGAGACATTGAGAAACAAGATTTCATCTTTAACAGCTGATCTATAAATGAAGAGTCATTCAAAATAATTGGGGGGAGATCCAATTTATATGACTATTGAGATCCTCAAACACACATCAATAAGAAAAGAAAATTAGAAAAAAGATGAGAGGTACCCTCAGAGAGGCAAATACAAAAGACACACTCCATAGGGAGAAAAACATGACTTGATTCCAACCTTTACTTTGTATGGAGACCATTCTAGCAAATTTTCCAAATAAAAAATTCAATTTTAAGGGGAACTTTCAACATGGAATCTAATGAAAAAATGTAGTCTCAGACAAATGCGAGTTTAGACCTTGAAGAAAATCGACACCTGACTTAACCGAATAATTTTCATCAAGAGAGTGGCCATAAAAAATTTTGTCAGGGATTTGATTACTAGGAATAAATTAAATTGGCCACCGTCCTAGAAATAGGGAGCTAGGGGGATGAAATATGAAAGAAGAGATTTATCCATTGTCGATCTTGATTAATAAAATAATTAACTTTAATACCTTCGTCCCACTAACAACAGGGCGGACATCCGCAATAGAATAACTAAAAATCCAATTGTCGTACCAAAAGGAAATAATCATACCATCCCCACATCTTACCCCCATAAGTTTCCTCCATTGCCAGGAAACATTAGCTTGATTTTATAAGAAAACAGATCATCCTTCTTTAAGTACCTTTTTTTACTAAATTTACCCATAAATTTTCTAGAAAAGCTAAAATCTCCCAAAAAAGCTTGAACTAGAGAGTAATAATATTATTCTTAGCTTTCCTAATCCCCCAAACCTCCAAATTCTTTAGGTTTACAAATCTTATCCCACCCTATCAAATCAGGAGATCTAGCATCTGAAGCTTTGTTCCAAAAGAAATTCCTATAACTTTTATCAAGGGAACATAAAATAGTAGGGAGTAAAGTAAAACTTTGCATCTGATGATTATCTTTCGTTCTATAATAGATTGGATAAGAATGGCTCTACCAGCTTAGGATTAGCTTTCCATTTCGTCAGCTGAGAAGACACTTTTTCTTGAATTTTAACAAACGTAGCATTCGTTACTTTGCTACTAATAATTGGACAACCAAGAGATTTTCCTAATGATAATGACTCCTTCATTTGCAAAATATTAGCAAAATTTACAGAAACTACTCCAGAAAAATTTTGAGTACATTGAAATGCAGACTTATGAAAATTAACAAGCTGGAACTAACATAGAACATTACTTATCTAAATTATTTATAATAGTGTGACGACTTTATTTAGAAGCTTTAGCAAACACCATAGTATCATTTGTGAATGTTAAAAAAGGAATTTTAACTCTCGAGTGACCTAATTTAACACCTACAGATTTTGTTCCCGTTGAACTTGTTTGGTGCAGTTGACGAGCTAAAAATTCTGCACATAATATAAAAATATAAGGAGATAAAGGATCTCCTTGACTAATTCCCCCTTGAAGTAGTGAAAGTTTCTCCATACCATTAACCAAAACTGAAAAAGAGATTGTTGTAATACATTATCTTAACCACTCTATCCAAAGAAAGCAGAACCCCAGGCCAATTTCTCAAGAGTAATAAAAATGAAATTCCACTCAAGACAATCATAAACTTTTTTCATATCTAATTTCAAAGCTATCTAACCTCTTTTATTTCTAAAAGAATGAAAAGCTTCATGTGCAAGCAAAACATTATCTTGGATTAACCTTTCTGGAGCAAAAGCTCTCTATAAAGGATGAATAATCTTGCCCATAACAACCTTAACCTATTAGCCATGATTTTAGAAATAATCTAGTAAATTGTAAGAACAAAGACTAATGGTGGAAAGTAGTTTAGGATTATACGAATTATCAAATTTCGATATGAATGTAGTGAAATTATGATTAGTCTCCTTTAAAATCTCGTCTGAACAAAATAAAGCTTTAACGATTCTAAAAACCGATCTACCAACTAAAAACCAGTATTTTTGAAAAAAGAAAGGTAGATAACCATCTGGCCCAGGAGTTTTATCAGGTGCTAAATCAAAAGTAGCAATTCTAACTTCCTCAAAAGTTACATCCATAAACAAATACTTCCTCTGTCCTGTTTGAAATGAAACATTTGGTGAAATGACACTATTCATTGATCAATTTTGATTTTAATTTTATCACCATTATATAAAGAAAAATATAGTCAAGTGGATCTTGTTAGACAGTCTCGATGCATACTATCAAATTATAACTTTATTATATTTTTTATGTGTTCACAACTAAAGATATTAATGATTAAAGAAGCGCATTGGGTTGCGTGAAAGCAAACGTTTCATTTAAAACAGAATGGAGGAAGTATAAATTATCCTCATCTGAGACTATTTCATCCAACAATTCAAAATCATTATTGGCATCAAAAGAGCGTAAAGAGTAGCCAAAAATCGTTGCATAAAAGCACTAGTAATACATTCTTCAATATGTTTAGAGTGAGCAATAAGGTTACTTTGAGGATCTTGAATTAAGTTAATTGAATTTCACTTTCTCCTTATAGAGACACAAGTGTGATAATATTTAGTATTAGCATCACTAAACTTAATATGATTTGATTTTGCTTTAACCTTCCCATGCAAATCTTGAAAATTTAGTAATTTACTTTGCTTTGCCAAGAACTTATATTAAAAAGCTATTAAAAGTGGACAAGTCTCATTATTTACTAATGAACTTTGGATAGACTTTTAACTTTTCTTCCACTAACCTAAGTTCTCTAAAAATATTTCCAAAACGAGTTGTTGACCATAATTTTGCTTTTTCTTTAAGGAGCTTACATTTTCTAGTAAAACCATATATGAGATCCTTGAAATTGAGTACACCATGTTTTTTTTTCAAACAATCAAATTTTTTTCGTTTGGTTCATAATTTATTAAATCTAAAATGAAAGACTTTCCTACACATACTTACATTTAAATAAATTGAAATTTGACAATGATCAGGTGAAGTAAAATTATAATGTTGAACTTTAGAATTAGGAAATACACTCAACCAATCAAGACAAACAATACCTTCATCTAACGCTAAAGAATATTATTAGGGTCATGGGATTTTTTCCGTCAAGTATAAGAATTACCTCAAATGGTAATTCTATACACTCTACTAAATCAAATAACATGTTCATATAAGTTAATCTAGAAAATCTAAATTTTGATCCTCCCAATTTATCAAGATGAAAACTAAGCTCAATAAAGTCACCCAATATAATAAATAAACTAATTAAAGAACTAAGATAAGCAATCAAGGGACATGATAAAATATACCCCTATAACCATGAAAGTCACTCTATACTCACTAGCCATGTAAAGGAAATAACACGATTTGGGGCATCCATACCAGTATAATTGCATAACTATAAATATATTATTCCTTAAATAAACAAACCTAGAGCAGAAAAGTAGACTTTAGATGAGCAAGTTCTCTTAAAATGATATTCATCCACTTGATCTTCTCCAAGAATAAGCAGTCAAACATGATTGACAAACTACTGGTGTACACCCTAAATTCAATAGATTGCAAGTACTCATTTAGCAAGTTCTTCATTGTCTTCGTGTTTGTGAAGTGTTGATTGTATTGGTTTTATTTTTCATATGCAAAGTTTTTTTTAATTATAAGGTGGAATATATTTGTCTTCTAACGTCTAAAAAGTTCATTGGAGAGAAGAGTATTCCGATATCTCCTTGTACCTTTTGCAACGTTTTAATTAAGATCATTGGTGTGACGCTATAATAATGAAGATGTTGAATATTGGGTGTACTTAATAGTCACTCCCTAAAGTAGGAAAATATGACCATGATAATAATGTTATAGAATATAATTTGTGTGAGATCGTAGTTGCTAAAAGGCTTGTCGCCATATTATTTTAGCAACTAAATCTAAAATAAATTTGTTCTCATATTGTATTCATTTTAATTGTTGTCATGTTGGTTGCTATGTTTGGCTCATTTGTTGCTAACTCTGGCAGCAATTTATGAATAATCGTTGCTAAATACGACACAAATCATGATTTTTTGTTACTAAAAGTTAGTAACAAATTATTAACATTAGTTGCTAAATATAGAAATAAATTATTAATCATTACAAATTAGAAATGTGCTAGGGCAAATCAATAAATAGGAGGAGAATCGGAATAAAGAAATAAAAGAAGACCAAACGTATAAGAAAAAATGTGTTTTAGAGAGAGAAAGAGAGCCCCCCCCCCCCCCCCACCAAAAAAAAATATCCCCAAAGAAAATCCTAGAAAATCACCAAAAGTTATTGCATTCAGTCCAATTATTTTCCTCCAAAACAGCCAAATCTCTTCTCGCTTTTGTCGATTAGGCTGCGCTTTTGTTTAAATCTTTAGTTTATTTCACCTAGGTATAATTACTGGGTGGATTAGCTGCAAGAATAGCCTCAACTCTATTAATTGGAGGATAGGTGGTTATGATGGTTCTGTACCATCAAAGCTTCATTTTTTTATCCATAAATGTGCAGAAAGAGTGTAAAAGTGGTATAAAGTCGCTGGCAACTGTGCAATTAATTCGTGCTTCGCTGGCTAAGTTGATTATAATACTATGGTTTCTAGGGTTTAAGTTCATATTTAGGACTGAAATTAGGGGTCCTTTGCAAAGCATTTAATTCTCTGTGGAGTGATACCTTTTGTGAAGGATGTTTTCCTTCGTCTATTGTGCGGTCATTCATTCTGGTTCTAGAGTTTGGGTTATTGAAGTTGTATAGTCATTTTGGTGAAGATCTGTTTGTCCTTTTGGACATTATGAGACGAATTGCATTTAATGTGATTGAAAGTATCAGTTCTCTGTTAGTTTTAGTCATGATTATCTCCGTTTTCTCCAAATTAAACCCCTATTATGTATATAAGAAGGGTTCAAGTTTGGCTTTCTTTACAATTTTTCTCTACTCTTTTAACATATAAACTTCATAATTTCTTGATATCTTGCTGCGTGTTCAACTTTGTTTGTTGTGCTATTATGGCGAGCGACAAGTCCTTTAAAAATGTCCTTCTCTCTGAAAATATCTTGAGTGTTGTGAGACTTCTAAGGCCATTGATGTAGAAATCCCTATTGTGTTAGTATCTTTTGCTGGTGAAGTATTGGTGAGGGAAGAGGTGGAGGATGATCTTCCTTTCCCTACTTCATTTCCTAGGTTTCAAGTCTTAGATAATATATCCCAAGTCATGAAAGATATTGAAGATCTTTCTAAGACTTGTTTGGTGGGCAAGATTTTGGGTGCTCTAGTGGAGTTTTGTACCATAAATTCTAGAACTAAGGCAGACTGAAAGTTTGTTAAGGGTGATATTGAGTATATGGAAATGGGTAACAATATGATTATGGCTCGTTTTGCTAATCCTAATGATTATTTTTTAGTTTGGAGTGAGAGACATTGGCATGTTCAAGGTCGGTTGTTTGTCATTCATCATTGGAAGCTTGATTTCGATCCCTTTTGTGAGGAGCTCAAGTGGGTGGACTTGTGGGCTCGTATCCCTCGGTTCCTTACCAAGCTCTTGAACTTCGAGTCAGTTGCTAATTTGTTTGCTGCTAATGATATTGGCTCCCTAATTAAGCTTGATCAAAATTTGTTAAGAAACAAAATTTGTTTTGCTTGTGCTTGCATTCGTGTTGATATTACTGCTCCTCTTTCTGAATATGTTGAGATTGTTAGGTCTGGTGGAAAGGTGTGTGGGTATGTAATTTGGTATGAGGATTTTTTTCTCAGGATGTTCCTTTTGTGGTGATGAGGATCATGCTATTGAGAAGTGTCCTTTATTGTGCTCTCCCCTTAAAGGATTTTCATGTTAAGTTGTTGAAAAATCCTAAGAAAAAGATGATGTCTGAAAATTTAGTGAAAGCTAAAAGGCAAGAAAATGACATTACCATGGCTGTGGAAGCCAATGTGGTTCATGCCAAGCCCAAATTTTTTATTAGAAAGGCTGTTAATTCTGCTAGTGTGAAAAATGCTGACATTAAAGCTAGTTTTAGCCAAGTAAGTGTAATATCCCAAAAATCTTAAACATATTTAAGTGAATAATTAACATAATAATGTAGTTAGAATATATTTTATTTTATTCGTTCCACTAATTAAGCAACGTATGATAAAATGATTATAGAATTTTAACATAAAAATTTATCAACTTAAATTATGACGATAATTTATAATTTAGGATTTCATGAGTTAAAAAGAAGGCTAATATCGTTGATAATTCACTTAAAGTACAAAATGTCAACATTTCACCCAAGATTTCATTAAGTCACGTTTAAGAGTGTTAGTATGGAAAATTTTCTGATTTTTGGTTGGAAAACAAAAAGGGAAAAGGAAAAAGAGGAAGCCATGGTCAATTCCCCCATTAATTTGCCTTCTTCCTCACCCTTTCATGGCCATTTGGCACTCATGCAATCACAACTCTCTTCTTCTTCAGTCAAGATCTATCACCAACCCATCATCATTGCTTCTTCAAGTTAACAAAATCAGATTATTTACTTCACCATCTTCCTCCCAACCACTGATTTTAACTCCAAATTTCCCTATAAATAGTCATGGATTCAATACCAAGAACATACCAACAACAACCTTCATCATCTCTTCTCCCTCTAATCAGAAATTCAGTCAATAATCGCCGAAAAAATTGCAACTAACACTAGTAGAAAAAACATCAAATGCTCCGGTTGAAAACCCATTAAATGTTCCGTATTTAGCGTGTAGTAGACGCCATACGAGCATTTGAGCATTTTACAAATGCTCCGGTTTTCCCCGGAGCATTTTGTAACTCAAATGCTCCGGTTGTTTAAAAAACCGGAGCATTTGACAGTCAAATGCTCCGGTTGTTTAGAAAAAACCGGAGCATTTGTTTGTCAAATGCTTCGGTTTTTTCTTAACAACCAGAGCATTTGATAGTTTTTTTTTCTAAAAAAAAAATTATACAGCTTCAGCAGCTACTCTGTACAAGTAGCTTTTAGTGTGGCAGCCCCTAAGACTACTTTTATAAAAATCAAAAGAATAAATAAAAAGGATATAAAGTGAAATTTTATTAATCAAATAAAAAATTAATATGCCATGACACAAGTATAAACAACTAGCTAATAATTGCAAAAAAAATCTTATATGCCTTCACGACACCATTAGTATTCTACAAAAAGTTCCGTGAAAAACAGGTAAGAACTATAAATCTAAACTAAAGAAAGATGCTTGTCACCCAGTCACCCTTTTGCCTGATGGTGATTCTTCCATCCTTGCAATAGCTTCTTCATCATTGTCACACCCTAAAAACATCATCACCATCAGATTGATTCAAAACCTGCTCCTCAAGACACCACAACAACCTCTGCACCAAATGAGACAAACCAAATAATATAACAATATCAAAATGTAGTAAAATGCATTAAGATTAGAAAGCAACTCCAGCAGCAGAGTGCATTAAGATTAGAATGCTCTTTGATCTCATAACAAAAAGAAAATAAGATACAACAAAAGGAAGTTACCCATGCTGCGAAAGGTACTAAAAAAGGACATTATCCTCTTAAAATTCTAATAAATCGAAAATAATAACATTGAAACATAGAATTGAGATGGTTTACATAATTTATAAATCACCTCCAACTCATAGGAAGTCATCAATAGAAAGACTTTAAATTAATCATTCCAGAATATGTAAGAAAGGCGGAAGTTAGTGGGTCTCAAGTAAGGTAATTCTTCTATGTCCTAGCTTTCAAGTTTTTATCCCCTTAAACAAAGAGAAAAGGAAGAATTGAAAACAAAAGCCTCAAAGTTCTTGTATATTCTGTATTTTCTGCCTTACACAGTACAACAATACTTAATAAGCCTTCTTGTTCACACCATAAGTAAAGAGATCAAAAATTCTTATTTCACACCATAAGTAAAGAGATTTAAAAGAGGACAAGAAACACAGTTATAAGCAAAGGAGAAAAGGACAACTACACATCAAGATTTTCCCACATGAAAAAATCATAAGCTAACTAGAATCAAGTGATGATATAAGTAGAGAACTAGCAGGGCACATATTACTCTTGAATCAAACATCAGTGAAGTGTGGTCCAAAACACAAGATAAATATCAATTAAACACCTTGAAAAATTCACATATGTATAAAGAGATGATTTGGGAAGTTACTTTCCCTACAATTCTGGAAGATACCAGTGTGATATGCAGTGTTTGCATAGCAAGTTTACAAGTTATAAGTTGAGAGTTTCTCAGGTATACACATTCGTTTCTACAAAAATCGAGACAGTAGAAATACTCACATTCTTTCTTCTTAGCGGGCTTAGCAGCAGCAGCCGCCGCTCGTTCTTCAGCAGCCTTCTTCTCCTCTTCAGTCTCTTCCCCAAAAAGATCAACATCATCGTCGTCATCATCAGCAGCTGAAGTCTGACAAATTTTCAATTACAGTAGTGAGAAACTAAACCACAGAACCATCACAGACAAAGAATTAACAGTTGCATATAAATACTGAAAGCACCCAAGAACATAAAGTACCACCTTAGAGTCAGCTGCTGGAGGTGTAGCGACATCAGAAGCAGGAGCATTACCTTCAACAGTAACACCTGATCCCTCACCAGACACACCACTAATCACAAAAAAAAACCATTACTGTTTAAGCAATGCCCATAGATCAAATCAAACAATCAAAAGATGATCAAAGAGAGACGATCTTACGAGATCCTCAAAAGTGCATCGATATGTTTGTACCACCTAGATACGTTGACATAGGAAGCCAAAGATTAATATACCGACTGTTATATCAATCAAAAAAGCACCACAATCAAGAAAGCTTGGTACAGCACCACAACCAAAGATTAGGTACAACAGAAAACAAGTGAGATCATCCTTGGAAGATTGGTAACGGGTATATCAATCAAAAAAGCACCACAATCAAACAATAGAAAAATATACCGACTAAAAGATTAATCAAATTAAGTAATAAAAATAGTTATCTTCCACTCAATCATGGTTCAACTATTATTTGTTCTTAAATTTAATAGTAACAATAAATTGCAAAAACAACCCCCAAACTTCATATTATTCTGGGATGTTACAAATTCAAATTAAGAAAATAGAAAGATCCATAAAGGCCAAATAAATAAGTACTACTGAAACTCACATTACATTCATCATTAAACTCCAATTTAAACGCATCTCTAATAGCATCAGCAGGAGCTCAATTAATTCGTCTTTGACATGCTCCGGAACAGCAGCATGGGAACAGCAGTGGTTTGCTGCAGTGGCCGGAATGGGAATCAAGGTAAGTGATAAAGTTTTTGACAAACAAAACCCAAAACGAAACCAAAGAAAACCCTAAAAATATTCCCAAATCTAGAAAACCAAAAAAAGGAAAGTACTAAAATTAAAAGCCTAAAATCAAAAATTAGGTTCTTAGTGTTGTGTGAATTAACGAATCGAACTTAGATCTAAAATCGAAAATCAAGAACCAAGAACGAGATAGAAGAAACAAGGAAGAAATTACCAAAAAATCGAACCTTGGTCATTTCTGAATGTCGAACATCTTCGCCCTTCTCTTCCTCTTGATTTAACTTTGCCAAAAATCCTCCCTAATTGTTGATTTCAAAGAAGAGCGAGAAGGATTAGGGAATTATGGTTTAAGATCTAAAAAGGAGAGAAAACAAGAATAGAGATAGGAGTTCAAACAATCTAGAATCGTGGCGAACTTAGACCGCGTATTTCTTGCTTTTCATATGAGAGAGGGTTGAAATAAATTCAAATCACTTTAGTATGCGAGTGAAAATTGAACTGGAAACCCTAGAAATGGGGGATCCATCGTCCGAATTCAGAGTTTCTACGAACGTATGGAAGGAGATGGAGAGAATGGCAGTAGTTGGCATTTCGGTGGCTGAGTATGGAAGGAGATGAAGGCAGGGAGTGAGGGAGAAAACATAAAGGTGAAATACTGGGGGAGCAGTAATTTCATTAGAAGAGGGAGGGAAGTAGGGGGAATTAATTAGTTATAAGAAAAAGTCAGCCAAATGCTCGGGTTGATTGACTAGAGGCGCGGAGCACTTATTTACAACTGCTTGTGTTGATTAGTCAACCGGAGCATTTGACATCAAATGCTCCTGTTGACTAATCAACACAAGCAGTTGTGAATTTTTTTTATTAAAATTTTCACAAATGCTTGGGTTGATTAGACAACCAAAACATTTGATAAGTAGCAAAAGCAGTTTTTTCCACTAGTATAAAAGAAACCCAATAAAAAAAAAACCCAAATTTCTTCTCTCTCTCTCTCCTCTGTTTCGCCCCCCACAACCGACCACCGTCGGCCACAGCGCGCGCCACCTGCGCCGCGCCCAGTCCCGCCTCCATCTCGTCGCCACTCGCCGGTCACCAACCCGCCGCTGGAGCTCCGCTAACCGCCAGCACTCACGTTCCCTCTCTCCTCGCATTGTCTCTCTCGCCCCTCTTCTTCTTCGCGCGACGCCGCTGCACGCGCGGCACTACCGACGATCGCGTGCGCTGAACCGCCGGAGACTGTCGCTGCTGCTCGCCGGCGTCCATCCCTCAGGCTGATTTCGTCCTCCCTGCTCCTAGTAGCAGAGGTGATGATATTCTCCTTTTAATTTCTGATTTCCTTAGTTTATAATGCAAGCCCAAATTACTACCTAATGTTAGGTTAGTTTAGATTGGGCCCAAATCAAATTAGTTAAACCAACTTAGTTTAATTATTGCGTGGACTTAGTTGGGTTTCAAAAATCGTATTAGTACGTTAAACTTGAACTAACTCAATTCAAGTGTTGCATGTACATTAATTGGGCTTAAATCTGACCTTTTATATTATTAGCTAAGCTACTTAATATTAGATGGGCTAATTGAGTTAAACTAAAGCTGATTTAGTATTTTATTAGATTATGTTAGTTTAATTATTAAGTTAAGTATAATGTTGGGCTTATAATCTGAATTTACTTAGTTAAATCATTTAAGTTAATCTTGTTGCTTTAATATATTGAGCTTTAGTGGACTGATTTAGTTAGTTTTATTAAACCACCTAACTTATTTACTGTAATCTATTATTGGGTTATAATTCATGATTTCTAAACTAGTTGCTTGAGTTAACTAAAACTAATTAAAAATAATTCATTAAGCTTGTTGTTTATAATTGAGTTTAAGTTATGAGTACTTCACTAATACTTAAATTCACTTATAGTAATTAGTTACTTGACTTGTTAGTTTTAAATGACTAATTAATATTAAATTAATGTTAATGGATCTATTATAACTTTAAACTTAATTTATTAATGGACGACTAATTAGTTATTAACTATGAACTAGAATAATGAAATGTTTTTGAAAGGTTATATAATATGTAGTAATATAACTTTAATGTTTCGATAATTTCTAAAAATATAGCTAAATGAGTTATTTCATTA
Source organism: Beta vulgaris subsp. vulgaris (assembly GCF_026745355.1). NCBI lineage: Eukaryota > Viridiplantae > Streptophyta > Magnoliopsida > Caryophyllales > Amaranthaceae > Beta > Beta vulgaris. Next base: position 19,607,708 of record NC_079205.1, on the reverse strand, counting down.
ATTAGCTGTTAAAGAGTCACCTTAATTAAAAAGTTATTAACAATTAAGAAATAATGACCTTTAAGGAGACCTTTACGACGTTATAATGACCGCTATGACCTTAATAAACGCTAAACTAATATGTAGGCTTAAAAGCTAAATAACGAAACGTTCATTAATAAAATTATTCTTGAATAGATTAAGGAAGATAAAGGATATAACAAGCCTCCCCCGGCTATCAAGGTTATTAAGCAGGAATTGAGGTAACGTCTACTGCTAACACCCGCATTCCCCTTCAAAGTATGTTTTATGATCATGATTAATATTATGTTTTATGTATGGATTGCGGGAAATGAAATGTTTTATGATGGATGATGATATGATGCTATGAAATGATGATGATGATGTTATGATGAAATGAATTAATATAATTATTCACGATGATGATGTTATGCTTAAAACCAATGAAACATGATAAATTCAAGTGAAAGACGGTTCTTGGCAAGTACTCTGTTATCCCGGGTCGTGCACGTACCTTCCGACCGGTTAACCACCTTCCGTTTAGTGAGGGCTATTGTCCTCGGGTGGCACCGCACATTCTGGGCAAATAACGCCACCTTCCGTTTAGTGAGGGCTTTTGTCCTCGGGTGGCTGCCTTTCATTTATGATGTTACTATGTTCTGGGGAGACGTCCCTTCCGTTGTACTAGCCAAGTTACCAAAGTAAAAGATATATGATGATAAACATGATAAAGAAGATAATGTAACCTGATATGATATGTTTGTGAAATGTTTTACTTATTCTATCCTTCCTGTTTTTAATTAAAATGATGTGAAATGAATTTACGATGTTAGAGTAGTAGTTACTGAGCCTCGGCTCACGACGTTTTGTTTTATGTTTTATATCTAGTTTATATAGACTCTCATGGTTTTATTTAAGTTTATGTCGAAACTCTGATTAGTAACTAAGTTCTGGTAATCAAGACTAATGTTGGATCTATATTATGCTTCATGTTACAAAAATGTTTAAGTTTATGATTTTACGTCGCCTTGTATTTTCCTCATGGAAAGTACGGCGGTAACGCGCCGACTATCTAGGTTCCGCTGCTAATAATTGATTAATTAACTTAACAACGACAATTAGAGGTCGGGGAGTTACAGGTTGGTATCAGAGCAACGGTTCTCGATGCCTCAAGTAAAATCTCAAAGGTTTTACTTAAATTAGTGAATAAAATGGTAAAGTAATCTAGTAAAACGAGAGTCATCACCATAAGTATACGGTTTACATAATATAATAATATGAATACTAAATGGTGTAGTTAATAAGTGTTTAAAAATGAAAATGAGTGTTAGGATCGGGAAGGGAATATTTTTTTATATTATTTTTACGATGACGTCTATGCCTCGTTTAACATGTTAGGCACATGGGATATGTGATGTTTTAGAACATGGCAACAAGTGAAAGTGGACCTACTAATGGAGGAAGTGGAACCCATGGGCCTGAAGTCACACTTGAAGAAATGAGGCAAAGGTTAGATACCTTGCGAAGTGACCCTGTTTTCGAAGAAACACCTGAAGATGCTAACGGAAATCAGGTGGATATAATGAAGCTGATGATGGAATTCCTACAAGGAAACCGACCAAGGGCCAAGACGGAGCAGGAAGAATGCTCCAATATGTTCAAAAGGTTTTCTGCTCACAAGTCGCCTACTTATGATGGAAAACCTGATCCCACCAAGTTCGAGGAATGATTGAATGGCATGGAGAAACTCTTTGATGCCACCCAGTGTCCAGACAAGTGGAAAGTTAACTTTGTTGTATTCTACTTAAAAGGGCAAGCTGATCTGTGGTGGAAGACTGCTAGAGAGATGCAGAATCAACCTGGATTTGGATGGGAAGGCCTAAAGGAGGCTATGAGAAACCAGTTTTACCCTCACTCTCTGCAACTCCAAATGGAATATGAGTTTATCCATCTGAGGCAAAGGGGTATGTCGGTTCTGGAATATGTTGTGAAGTTCAATGAGTTAGCTCGATTTGCTCCTGATCTGGTATCTACGGATCGTCAAAGGATGAATCAATTTGAAGGAGGTTTAAATCTGGACCTTCAAGAAAAGCTTGCTGCAAACATGAGTAAGTCCTATCAAGAGCTATATGACCGGGCTATCAATGTTGAAAGGAAAATGAAGCTGCGAAAGGAAGTGTATGAGGGTGGAAAAAGAAAAGCTAAACCTCATGATAGCCACTCCAACAACAACAACTTCAACAAAAAGCCGAACACGGGATATTCGGGAAACGATCAGAAGCAAATTCCTCGATGCAACAAATTCGGAAGACAAGGCCACATGACGAATGAATGTCGTAGGGAAGTGATCAGGGTTATCGATGTGGTAAACCAGGTCATCTGATCAGAAATTGTCCAATTCCAGATTTGCGAAGTGGAAATGTTGTGAATCGTGGTCAAAGAAACGACCAGAACTCTGGCTATGGTGGAAATGCAGGCAACGCAAATAAGAACCCTCCACGTGGACCCCCGCAGGCTGGAAGAGTCTTTATGATGCAGCGTGAAGAGCAGAGGCAGATGAAACTGTCATTACTGGTACTTTTCCTGTCAACTCTGTACCTACTTATGTCCTTTTCGATTCTGGAGCTTCCCATTCGTTTATATTTGCTGCTTTTTCTAGAAGCTTGAATGCAAAACCATGCTCTGAATTCTCTGCCATGACTGTCACCATCCCTAATGGTGAATCCATCTTATGTGATGTCATGTATAGAAATTGCCCTATTCTTATAGGAGGATGCGAATTTCAAGTAGACCTCGTTCAATTTGAATTAACCGACTTTGATGTGATATTGGGAATGAATTGGTTGTCGAAGTACAAAGCGGACATAAATTGCCTTAACCATGAAATAACCCTCAGGAAGCCAGATGGGTGTAAGGTTTCTTATCGAAGAAGAAAAGTCCAACCCAAACCTGAAATCATCTCATCCTTGAAAGCCTTCAAGTTACTTTCAAAGGGTCATTATGGATACCTATGTAGTGTGGTAGACCTAACCAAACCTGAACCCTCATTATCCGATATTCCGATAGTTTGTGAGTACCCTGATATATTTCCGGAAGAGATACCTGGCATGCCACCAGAAAGAGAGATAGATTTTAGCATTAACCTCGTTCCTGGATCTGCTCCTATCTCCAAGGCACCTTATCGAATGACACCTGCTGAGTTACAAGAACTGAAAAAGCAACTAGATGAATTACTCGAGAAGGGGTATATTCGACCTAGTGTGTCGCCATGGGTGCACCAGTTGATTTGTCAAGAAGAAAGATGGAAGCATGAGGTTATGCATTGATTATCGAGAGTTGAACAAGATCACCATCAAGAATAAATATCCATTGCCTCGTATTGATGATCTTTTTGACCAACTTCGAGGTGCAACTAACTTCTCCAAGATTGATTTAAGATCCGGATATCATCACCTCCGCATAAAGCCAGAAGATATTTCAAAAACTGCTTTCAGGACCCGATATGGTCATTATGAATTCACAGTAATGCCATTTGGGTTAACCAATGCCCCTGCTGTCTTCATGGATCTGATGAACCGAGTATTTAAATCATACCTCGATAAGTTTTTGGTTGTATTCATCGATGATATCTTGGTGTTTTCAAGAAACTTAATTGAGCATGAAGAACATTTGAGGAAGGTGTTAGAAGTGTTGAGAGAAAGAAAGTTGTATGCAAAGTTGAAGAAATGTGAGTTCTGGTTGAAAGAAGTTGCCTTTCTAGGGCACATCATTTCAGATACTGGAGTCTCGGTTGATCCACAAAAGATAAGAGCTATCATGGAATGGCCTAGACCCACTAATGCCTGAAGTTCGGAGTTTTATGGTTTAGCTGGATATTATAGAAGATTTGTCCAAGATTTCTCCAAGATAGCCATGCCTATAACTCATTGGTAAAGAAGACGGTTAAGTTTGTATGGAGGTGATGAATGTGAAGCAGCTTTTCAAGAGTTGAAGAAGCGTCTACCACTGCTCCTGTTCTTACTCTCCCTTCTGGAATGATGGATTTGTTGTGTATAGCGATGCCTCTAAGCATGGATTAGGGTGTGTGTGTTGATGCAGAATGATAAAGTTATAGCATATGCTTCCCGTCAACTCAAGCCTCATGAACAAAACTACCCAACTCATGACCTTGAACTAGCCGCAGTTGTGTTTGCTCTCAAAAATGGAGACACTATCTCTATGGTGTTCCGTGTAAGATCTTCACCGACCACAAAAGCCTTAAATACATTTTTACCCAAAAGGAATTGAACTTGAGCAACGTAGATGGCTTGAACTCCTAAAGGATTATGATGTCGATCCTATATCACCCAGGCAAAGCTAATGTCGTAGCTGATGCTCTAAGCCGCAAATCCTACCTAAACACAACCTTAACCTTGCCGAAAGAGGTCAATGATGATTTGATGAAGATGAAAGTGGAGATCATGCAACCGAAAATAGAAGCACAGTTGTACGCATTAGAGTGAGGCCGACTTTGTTGGAAAAAAAAAGAGGCGCAAGATGGAGACTTGGAGTTGCAAAAGATAAAGAGTGATGTGAAGAAGGGAAAATCACCGGGATTCTGTGATTCCAAGATGATGGCACGTTGAGATTTCAGGGTAGAACATGTGTTCCAGATAAGGAGGCATTGAAAAAGAGAATTCTGGAAGAAGCTCACAACAATCCTTTTTCTGTTCACCCTGGAGGAAAAAAGTTGTACAAGGATTTAAAGCAGACCTTCTGGTGGAGCAATATGAAGCAAGAAGTTGCAGAATTTGTGTCAAGATGTCTGACCTGTCAAAGGATAAAGATCGAACATTAGAGACCTGCAGGATTGTTGCAACCATTAGATGTTCTTGCATGGAAATGGGATTCAATTTCTATGGATTTTATCATGGGGTTGCCACCATCATTTCGAGGAATGAACTCTATATGGGTCATTGTGGATAGACTGACAAAATCCGCACATTTCTTAGCCATTAGAAATAATTGGAGTTTGGATAAGCTAGCTGAGTTATATATGAGCACAATTGTCAGATTGCATGGAGTGCCAAGTTCTATTGTGTCAGATCGTGATTCGAGATTCCAAGCAAAGTTTTGGAAGGAATTATAAAAGGCACTTGGTACGAGACTGGATTTTAGTACCGCTTTTCACCCAGCAACAGATGGTCAAACAGAAAGGACCATTCAGACTCTCGAAGATATGTTGAGAGCATGTATTCTGGATTTTCAAGGAAGTTGGGAGAAATACTTGCCATTGGTTGAGTTTTCTTACAACAACAACTATCAAGCTAGCATTCAAATGGCACCATATGAAGCACTGTACACCGTGTGTTGGAGTGACATCGATGAAGCTCAAATTATTGGACCTGACTTGATACAAGAGACAACGGAAAAAGTACGATTAATTCAAGCCAGCATGAAAGCTGCTCAGAACAGACAAAAGTGTTATGCAGACCACCGAAGGAGACCATTGGAGTTCGAAGTAGGTGATCATGTTTTTTTGAAAATTTCGCCTACTAAGGGTATTATGAGATTTGGTCAAACTGGTAAGCTAAGTCCGAGGTACATTGGTCCATATGAGATTTTGGATCGAGTCAACGAAGTAGCTTATCGCTTGGCGTTACCGACAGACTTGGATAAAGTTCATAATGTTTTCCACGTGTCGATGTTGCGGAAGTATATACCAGACCCTAGCCATGTGATCAGACACGAGCCTTTGCAGCTAAGGAAGGATTTGACTTATGAAGAGAAACCGATTGAAATTCTTGATCGTAGGGAAAAGTGACTTAGAAGCAAAGTAATTCCTATGGTTAAGATTTTATGGCTAATCACACGTCATCCGAAGCCACTTGGGAAGCAGAGGATCAGATGAGAACAAAATACCCTCACTTGTTTGAATAGATTAATTTGATGTGTTTAATTATGTGCTTCTGAAAACTTATGTATGAATGTTCAAGTCTATGAATGCATGATATTATCCTTTTGATAATGCTATGTAAGTTTCGAGGACGAAACTTTTTCTAAGGGGGTAAGGATGTAATATCCCAAAAATCTTAAACATATTTAAGTGAATAATTAACATAATAATGTACTTAGAATACATTTTATTTTATTCGTTCCACTAATTAAGCAACATATGATAAAATGATTATAGAATTTTAACATAAAAATTTATCAACTTAAATTATGACGATAATTTATAATTTACGATTTCATGAGTTAAAAAGAAGGCTAATATAGTTGATAATTCACTTAAAGTACAAAATGTCAACATTTCACCCAATATTTCATTAAGTCACGTTTAAGAGTGTTAGTATGGAAAATTTTCTGATTTTTGGTTGGGAAACAAAAAGGCAAAAAGAAGAAGAGGAAGCCATGGTCAATTCCCCCATTAATTTGCCTTCTTCCTCACCCTTTCATGGCCATTTGGCACTCATGCAATCACAACTCTCTTCTTCTTCAGTCAAGATCTATCACCAACCCATCACCATTATTGCTTCTTCAAGTTAACAAAATCAGATTATTTACTTCACCATCTTCCTCCCAACCACTGATTTTAACTCCAAATTGCCCTATAAATAGTCATGGATTCAATACCAAGAACACACCAACAACAACCTTCATCATCTCTTCTCCCTCTAATCAGAAATTCAGTCAATAATCGCCGGAAAAATTGCAACTAAAAGAAACCCAATAAAAAAAAACCCAAATTTCTTCTCTCTCTTTCTCCTCTGTTTCGACCCCCCACAACCGACCACCGTCGGCCACCGCGCGCGCCACCTGCGTTGCGCCCAGTCCCGCCCCCATCTCGTCGTCACTCGCCGGTCACCATCACGCCGCCGGAGCTCCGCCAACCGCCAGCACTCACGTTCTCTCTCTCCTCTCGTTGTCTCTCTCGCCCCTCTTCTTCTTCGCGCGATGCCGCTGCACGTGCAGCACTACCGACGACCGCGTGCACTGAACCGCCGGAGACCATCGCTGCTGCTCGCCGGCATCCATCCCTCAGGCTGATTTCGTCCTCCCTACTCCTAGTAGCAGAGGTGATGATATTCTCCTTTTAAATTTCTGATTTCCTTAGTTTATAATGCAAGCCCAAATTACTACCTATTGTTAGGTTAGTTTAGATTGGGCCCAAATCAAATTAGTTAAACCAACTTAGTTTAATTATTGCGTGGACTTAGTTGGGTTTCAAAAATCTGATTTATATTAGTTAACTTAGACTAACTCAATTCAATTGTTGCATGTACATTAATTGGGCTTAAATCTGACCTTTTATATTATTAGCTAAGATACTTAATATTAGATGGGCTAATTGAGTTAAACTAAAGCTGATTTAGTATTTTATTAGATTATGTTAGTTTAATTATTAAGTTAAGTATAATGTTGGGCTTATAATCTGAATTTACTTAGTTAAATCATTTAAGTTAATCTTGTTGCTTTAATATATTGAGCTTTAGTGGACTGATTTAGTTAGTTTTACTAAACCACTTAACTTATTTACTAAAATCTATTATTGGGTTATAATTCATGATTTCTAAACTAGTTGCTTGATTTAACTAAAACTAATTAAAAATAATTCATTAAGCTTATTGTTTATAATTGAGTTTAAGGTATGAGTACTTCACTAATACTTAAGTTCACTTATAGTAATTAGTTACTTGACTTGTTAGTTTTAAATGACTAATTAATATTAAATTAATGTTAATGGATCTATTATAACTTTAAACTTAATTTATTAATGGACGACTAATTAGTTATTAACTATGAACTAGAATAATGAAATGTTTTTGAAAGGTTATATAATATGTAGTAATATAACTTTAATGTTTCGATAATTTCTAAAAATATAGCTAAATGAGTTATTTCATTAATTAGCTGTTAAAGAGTCACCTTAATTAAAAAGTTATTAACAATTAAGAAATAATGACCTTTAAAGAGACCTTTACGACGTTATAATGACCGCTATGACCTTAATAAACGCTAAACTAATATTTAGGCTTAAAAGCTAAATAACGAAACGTTCATTAATAAAATTATTCTTGAATAGATTAAGGAAGATAAAGGATATTACAAGCCTCCCCCGACTATCAAGGTTATTAAGCAGGAATTGAGGTAACGTCTACTGCTAACACCCGCATTCCCCTTCAAAGTATGTTTTATGATCATGATTAATATTATGTTTTATATATGGATTGCGGGAAATGAAATGTTTTATGATGGATGATGATATGATGCTATGAAATGATGATGATGATGTTATGATGAATTAATATAATTATTCACGATGATGATGTTATGCTTAAAACCAATGAAACATGATAAATTCAAGTGAAAGACGGTTCTTGGCAAGTATTCTGTTATCCCGGGTCGTGCACGTACCTTCCGGCCGGTTAACCACCTTCCGTTTAGTGAGGGCTATTGTCCTCGGGTGGCACCGCGCATTCTGGGCAAATAACGCCACCTTCCGTTTAGTGAGGGCTTTTGTCCTCGGGTGGCTGCCTTTCATTTATGATGTTACTATGTTCTGGGGAGACGTCCCTTCCGTTGTACTAGCCAAGTTACCAAAGTAAATGATATATGATGATAAACATGATAAAGAAGATAATGTAACCTGATATGATATGTTTGTGAAATGTTTTACTTATTCTCTCCTTCCTGTTTTTAACTAAAATGATGTGAAATGAATTTACGATGTTAGAGTAGTATGTTATCGAGCCTCGTCTCACGACGTTTTGTTTTATGTTTTAGGTACCGATGGTGACAACGGGATGGCGTAGCAGTGAGGATTTTATTAATATCTAGTTTATATAGACTCTCATGGTTTTATTTAAGTTTATGTCGAAACTCTGATTAGTAACTAAGTTCTGGTAATCAAGACTAATGTTGGATCTATATTATGCTTCATGTTATAAAAATGTTTAAGTTTATGATTTTACGTCGCTTTGTATTTTCCTCATGGAAAGTACGGCGGTAACGTGCCGACTATCTAGGTTCCGCTGCTAATAATCGATTAATTAACTTAACAACGACGATTAGAGGTCGGGGCGTTACAGTAAGGTTGCTGGTAAGGGTATTAAAATTGTTGATTATGTGTTACCTATGAAGAAACCTTATATTTCTCCTTTGTGCGTGGTAAAGGTAAATCGATTTTGATGGTTCCTTCTCGTAACGTAATGTGTGGGTCAAGCTCTAATGATGAGGCTTCTTTTGATCCTATTTCTTGTGATGTTGCCCCTCCTCTTGCAATGTCAATTGGCCTTAGTATGTTTGATGTGAGTAAGAAGGCCTTGATTTCTTGTGTGATTCTCCCCTAGTCATGATCAAGCTATTGAGGAAGTCCCTATTCCTCTACAAGTAAGGTTTCCAGGTGAGTTTGTTACTAAAAACAAATTTTTGCCCCTGATGCATGAGAATGTTGATGATGAGATCTCTCCTATTCTTATTCTCTCTGATTATGATTTTGCTACTTACTTGCTGAATGAAGCTGAGGATATTATTCAAGGCATGGGTGTCTTGTCTACTACTTCTTTTTAGTCCATGTCTTCTGATAATTCTTTTGTGAAGAAGATTAAGGCTATGGGGGTTGTTCCACATGATTAGTTGGCTATATCTTCTCACTCAACTTCTGCTAAGAGGAGGAAGAGTGGCTCAAGGGATGAGAGACACTCCTCAGCCCCGAAGAGAACTAAGCTTTAGTGCCTCAGTTAAGTCCTTTGACCAACCTATTTTTATTTAAATGTCGGATGGCTTTTGGAAGGTGAGTCAAAGAAAAAATTTGTTTGCTGAAATTAAGAGTTTTTGTGTGACAAATCATCTTGATATTATGGTGCTTTGTAAGACAAAATCTTCAATTACCCCTACTCATGCTGCGATGCAAGAATGTGGATTTGTGCATTTTGATTTTGTCCCTACAATTGGGAGATCATATCGTCTTTGGATTATGTGGAAAGATAACATTAGAATTCTTATTTCAATTAATATAATATTCAAAAGCTCTAGGTTTTTGGCTTGTAATATAACTATATTATCCTTAAATTTCTCCTTTTATGCATTATGTATTTATGCGCCTGCTGCCGTGGATGGCAATCAAGCTTTTTGGGATGAAATTTATGAGTGTGTTGCTTCATTAGATTCTTCGTTTATTATAATTAGTTATTATAATGAGATTAGTTCTAACTCAGATAAACTTGGTGGTGCTATTGCTAGTGTTCCTAGATTTGAGCATATGCATGCTATTAAAAATCACCTTGAGTGTGTTGAACTTTGGTCTAAGATTTACTTGGAGGAAAAAACATGGAGGGAAGGCAATGTTTTAGAATGTTTAGATATATGTTTGGTCAATTTAGGTTGGCTCCATTAGTTTCCTAATGCGAAGATTAAGCACCATATTTTTACTTCATTCTTCGGACCATTGTGTTATTTCTCTAGTATTTATGTCTCCCTTTTTAAATAAAGCATTTTTGTTTAGGTTTGAAAAAATAAGGTGTTTGAGAAAGGACCTTGATACGCTTATTAAGAAAACTTAGTGTACTTAGTTTGATGTGTCTTTTATGTTCAGATTAGTTAATAAATATAAGCTTCTTAAAACTAAAGCCAAAGAGTGGAATAGAACTCGATTTTGGTAATATAGCTCGGTAGATTAGTGTTGTTTATGCTAAGCTTAAAAGTATTCAAAAGAGGATAGAAATTGATAGGGATAATATTAATCTTCAAAATCTTCAAGATCGGTTTTTAGAAAAACGGCGTAAGTTATTTATTTCCAAGAGAAATTTTGGCATCAAAGGGCTAAGTCTATTAATTTTGCGAGAGGGGATGCTAACTCTAAATATTTCCATGCTTATGCTACAATTAAGAAAAATAGGAGTAGTATTAATTTGTTTACTACTAAAGATGGGCATATTCTTTCGAATCCCAATTATATTTCTAATGCTATTTCTATGGAGTTGAAGGAAAGATTCGTTTGATATACTTGTTGCTCATTTAATTTAGATATTGATTTTTCCCTAATTACTAATATAATTTTCGAAGAAGATAATGAATTTTTATGCCAAGTTGTTTCGACGGATGAAATCAAAGTTGCACTCTTTGATTTAGCGCCAGATAAATCTTCGGACTCCGGTGGTTTTCCGCCTTTCTGTTTTCAAAAATATTGGTGTCTTGTTGGTATTTCGGTTATTAAAGTCGTTCAAGCGTTTTTCCATTTAGGTCATCTTTTGGCTGAGATTAATCACACTTTTATCACTTTGATTCCAAAAATTTCCCTCGACAATTAATCATTTCCGACCTATTAGTCTTTGTTCTACGTTTTATATAATTATTGCTAACTTGTTAGCTAATTGTTTTAAAGTTGTGCTAGGTAAGATTATTCACCCTTTTGTCCCTTAGAGATTAATCCAAGATAATATTTTGTTAGCTCATGAGTTTTTTCATTCTTTTAAGAATAAATCTGAGAAGGAAGGTTGGATTGCCATTAAGCTTGATATGGAAAAAGCTTATGATCGCTTAGAGTGGAAATTTATTCTAGTAATGTTGGAAAATTTGGGGTTTGATCAGAAATGGATTTATTGATTAGGAAGTGCATTGCATCTGTTTCTTTTTCTGTTCTAGCCAATGGTCTTCCGAGGGAACGATTTTTTCCTTCTAGAGGGATTAGGCAAGGAGACCCTTTGTCGCCCTATTCTTAGTCCAAAACTCTTGGCTAGGGATATTTTTTTTTTAGCTATGAGTGGAAATAAATTATTGGGTGTAAAGCTTGGTAGGTCTGGGGTTGAAATTCCTTTTTTGACTTTTGCTGATGATATGATGTTGTTTGCCAAGGCCCATGTTCAAAGATGTGAAATTATTAGTCGGTTCTTAATAGTATTGTGCTATGTCGGGTCAACTTGTGAATTTAATAAGTCCTCTTTCTAGTGTACGAAAAATATTTCGGATGATTCTTGCGATAGTTTTAACTCCATTTTACAAATGGATAATTCTCTCTCGTTGGGTAATTATCTACGTTGCCCCATAATTGATTATCGTGTTACTAAGAATACATTTAAAAAAGTGGTCCAGTCTTCCAAAGCCCATTTATCTAAATGAAAAGCTAATTCTCTTTTTCAAGCTAGTAGATCTATATTGATTCAAGCCAACCTGCCTACAAAAGCTAATTTTCGAATGTAAAGTTTTTTTGTTGCCGTCTCCTATTTATGTTAATTTCGATATAACGTATGGAAATTTCTTTTGGAACAAAAATTCTAATTCAGCTTCAAGTAATTTGATTGGGTGGCATATGATTTATGTTCCTAAAAAGTATGGTGGGCAAGGATTTCGTAAAGCTAATGTAAACAATATAGCTCTTCAAATGAAACTTTTATGGAAAATTATCAAAAACCCTAGTAATTTGTGGATTGATCTTGTTTCTAAAAAAATATTTGAAAATTGTTCCCTATTTGAGTATATCCCTTCCAATAATTGTTCTTGGCAATGAAAAAAGTTAATTTCCATCAGAGGATATTTTAAAAGAGGGCTTAGATGGATTGTTAGCTCGGGTGATTCCATTTCTATCTAGGATGACAATTGGGTTTTTCCTTATCCTATTTCAGAAGTTTTCCCTCATGTGGATGGTTGGGCTAATATTAAAGTAAGTAGGGTGATTTCTAATGATAGAAATTGGGACAAGGAGCTTTTGGATGAGCTTATTCCTATGAATATTAGGAATGCCATTTTGGGCATTTATCTTCCTGCTCTAGCTGAGGAGGACGTTCTTGTATAGGGCCTTACTTCGGATAGGGAGTATTTAGTTAAGTATGGTGCTTTATTAGTTCAGGGTTTGGGTATTTGATCCTCCGACCCGGGTCTCCTTTTCTTGGATATGGAAACTGGTTGTCCCTCCCAAAATTAAGAATTTTCTTTGGAAAGTTTGTTTAGATGGTTTACCTAATAAGGCTAGATTGGAAAAAAGTCATGTTTTTATGCCCAAAGAGTGTTGCTTCTGTAATTTTCACTCTGAATATACGAATCATTTGTTATTTCATTGTCCTTTCATAATTGATACCTTCCGAGCTGTGAATGATTTGTTTGGTTGGAAGTTGTTGTCTGCGTTTCCGGTTTCAGTTGATGTGGTGGATAATCTTAATTATTTTTGAAATGGTAGTTCTGTTATTGATTTTGCCAATTTTGCTATTATTTAGTGGTTTGTTTGGTTTGTCTGGTTTCAGCGTAACAAAGTCATTTTTCAGCAGGCTTCTTCTTCTGTGATTAGCGTTGCATATTTTATTGCTAATTTTGCCAGAGACTGGGAGGCCTCCCGTGTTAGTAATGATGTATATGATGTGTTGGTAGTGCGGCCTAACCCGTCTCCAGTGGTTGGTCTTCTTATGGCCTGGTCCTCCCCGACTGAAGGGAAGTTCAAGCTTAATTTTGATGGTTCGAAGTTAGATGATGGTAAGGCCTCGTTTGGTTTTACTATCAGTAATCATTCTGGGGATTTGTGTCTCACTGGTGTTATGGCTCTCTCTTCACTCAGGCTGAGGCTTGGGGACTCCGGGAAGGGTTGAGGGTTGCTCTTTTTCTTGGGATTGGCTCTCTTAAGGTGGAAGGTGATAATGTAGTGGTTATTAATGCGATCCGACAATGTTGGAAGGTTCCTTGGGCTATTCGTTCTCTGGTAATGGACTCTCTTGTGGATTTGTGGTCTTTTAATGCGGTCTCCATCGATCATTGTTTTCGGGAAGTGAATCAAGCGGCGGATTGTGCGGCTCACCAGGGTCATTCTTTTTCGTCCTTGGTTTATTGGTTTTCTTCTAATGATGTTGTTTTTCCTTCCATCATCCGAAAGGATGATGTAGATTGGTCCTATGTTCGGAGCCATGCCTAGTTTGTTTCTCTCTTCAAAAACAAAAAGGAGGAGAATCGATCCACTTACAAGCTTGAAGGATATTCTGAAAAGCAATTGATAATAGTATGACAAAGTGCTTTAACTTATAAAGTGATACTATAGATCATATTTTTTCGATATGGGATACATTTTTTAAAAGTCTGATATTGTTTGCTCAACAAACAATAATATATCTTGTTTTCAATAGCAATAAATCAGATAGTGATTTCCATTATTTGTTTCTAAATGGCGATAAGTTGAGAATATGATGTCACCTAGCAACAAATATTAAAACTAATTGTTTCGAATGTCAACAAATTAAACATTAGATGCTATAGTTTGTGTCTAAATGGCAACAAATACAAAATCTGATGTCATCTAGGAACAAATAGACAACTAATTGTCTATAATGTCATCAAATCAAGTTTCAGTTGTCGTAGTTTATTGTTAAATAGAAACTATTTGGAAATAAGATGTCATCTAGAAACAAATAGTAAAATTAATTGCTTCTGATGTCAACAGGTCATATATTTGTCGTAGTAGTTTGTTGTTTGATGGAAAATAATTCGAAATATGATGACATCAAGCAACAAATGGTAAAACCACTATCTTCCAATAGCAACAAAATAAAAATATGTTGGCTTCATTTGGTGAAAAAATAGTGTAGGAAATGTCATTTTATAATAGGCAACAGAAAAATAATATATGTTGCTATTTGTCAATGGTTCAAAAGTGTTATTTCACTAGGAACACTACAAGAGGGGGGGGTGAATTTTAGTGTGGAACTTATTGCCCAAATAATGCGGAATTTAAAACATAAGCAATAAGGAACTGAAAGTGCAAGAGAGATTTTTACGTGGAAACTTCTTGTCTCAATACAAGAAGAAAAACCACGACCTACTCAGGATTTAAACTCTTCACTATAATAGGAAATCTCCTATGATTCAACCTATTACATACGCAAGTTCCACTCGAAACTCCAACTCTCTCACAATCTCCACTCTATACTCTAGACTTAACTCTAAGTCTTTCAAGAGTTCCCACAACTCTTTACAAAAGGTTTACTCAAACCCTTCACCCCTAGATAGACTTCACCCTTAAGTCTACGCATACACAATAAGAACTTACTCAAGTTCCTTACTCGAACTTACTCAAGTTCCTAACTCGAACTTGATACAAGAATTCACTCAAACCCTTTACCAAGTTCCCATTACAAGAGTTCACTCAAACCCTTTAACCCCAAACTCAAATACAGACGCTTGATAATTTGGTTTAACTCTAGTATATAGAAACTGAATAACTGTAAAGGAACATGGCACTCGTAGGAACTTGAAACTCAAAGGAACTGACTCAAACAAGGAATAGATTATATATTTCTTTTGTAACACTATTCCTTAAGCCAAACTTATGGAATGACATAAATCTAACACTATGGAAAGACACTAGTCAGACACTATGGAATGACACCAGTCAGACAATTTGAAAATCAATTGAACTTGTATATTTATAGTAGTCTTTTAGAATGAACGTGGGATTAATCATGTGTTAGTGGTTAAACTATTATCCCATGATGTTCCTTACACGAAGGAACACGTTCCTTATCATGTCCCATGATCCCATGATCTCAATATGAACGTGGATATATTTTAGCCACAACTCCTAAGTAATAGGAGTTCCTTGAGCTTTATCCGAAAATCAGTTAGTTTATAAAACAGATTTATCATTAAAACTTAATTTTAATCTTTAAGAAAATATTATCTTTTAAATAAAATATTCATAAACACCGGATAAATATTTTCTTATCTTTTTTAAAAAACAAAATCTTTTCCTTAAAAGATTTTCTATTAAAACTGATTTTCACTTGGGTAAAACTGATTTCCTATTATTTAGGCATGACTTACTCAACTTCATAATTGTACCGTTATATTACTGTACGCCTAAGTCTAGTTCCTTGTAATAGTTAGTTCCTTTAACTTAGATTAATAGACTACCACGTCTGTTCCTTAAGAGAGGAACAGACAGACAATTTCTTTAACAATACTCATCATACGTATTATAAATCTAGGCTTTTTATTTTCCAAAAACTGAAAAGATAAAATTAAATTAATTAAAATCATATTTCCAAAGAAACCGATTTTATTAGAAACTTATCTTTTATTTTAAAACTAAAACTTATCTTTTAAAACTAAAACTAAAACTTATCTTAAAACAACTAATGCACATTATTTATAAATACTTAACCACGTAGAGATTTATTAAGAAATAAACTCAAAATAAATTCTTATAGATTAAGATAATAATATGCATCAGATTTATTGACTCTTAAATACTTTTGACTCTAAGTTCCACGAGTTCCTTTGACCTTACGAGTTCCTTTAGACTTTGTTCCTTTACCTTTCATGTTTCCATATACTTACATGAATCCTAGAAAATAAACTCATATTTTCTGCCTTCATGCTCCATGCTGCTCCAACTCAAGAACCGCATGTTGATAGCTCCACCTTTGGAACTTCAGTGTGCTAGTTCCTTTAAGAAACTTCGCACTCATAGTTCCTGCTCAGGAACTTCTTGTTTCAACTCTGAAACGTTATATTGCTGCTCCCACTCAGGAACTGCTCCAGAACTTCATATTCAATGTTCCTCATAGGATGTACCTAGGAACCGCTCTAGTTGTGTTCCTTATAGGAACTCTTTTAGGAACTTCACTTGTGGGAAGACCTTCATGATGTGATATATTCAACCTTTGATGACTTGTTTCATGTTAATGTAATATGCACATCTCAAACACACATGTTAGTTAGATAATCATCATTTGTTTACAATCATCAAAATACTACATGACTCAACAATTTCCCCCTTTTTGATGATGACAAACAAATGATGCTTATCACAAATTAAGCAATAAACGATGTACTTTAATTCCCCATAATAAACAAGTCATGCATGTATATGAAGGAAATATCAACATAAATAAACACATCATACAAAGATCATTTATCATAGATGGATATAGACTTAGCTATATTTGACCATAAGCATCATACATATTCTTCCCCCTTTTGTCATTATCGAAAAGGATCATCTTACACACATTTACACACATATTCATATACACATTATTTTATATGCTACACTTACCACCATCACGGTTAAACACTTGTTAGTCCCAAAAGCCTCAAGAATCTCAGTTTTCAAACTTATGATGCATGTGCTACACAAATTTCCAACTCACAATCCAAAGACCCAACTCCAAAAACTATTGAAGGAACTTGACAAGTAAGAAAATAAAAGTCAAGCAAAAATCAATTTTGAAGGTCACGAATGGATTAAGAGGTAGAACATTGTAATATCCGGCTCAAAGAAATATGAAAGAAGTTTGTGGAAAGTTTTGAGTAGATAGAACTTGAGATATATTGTGTGCTCTATGGTTTAGACTTATAATAAGAGGTTCTCAACAATAATTAGAGTTAATCACTTCACCTCACACTTTTGAAATCTCTGTCAAACCCCACACACCTTGATATATATATCTATCAAGTTCACTTTTACTCAACTAATCAACCTTGAGAAACTCATTAAGGAAAAATACTTGAACAAATTCATCTTTATAATCAAGTTCTTCCATTTTTTCGCTCATGTTCCTCTTCTCATCAAATTCATGAGTAAGCATCTTCACAACTATATATATGACATATTGACTTCTAGAAAATAATAAAGATTGGATCACCCTTGTTTATTTTTTATTTTTTTTTTATTTCAATTTTTTTTTTTTTTAACAAGGGTGTCATTACAAGATGTTGTACTTTTCCTAGAATGTCACATTTACCTACCACAAAGAAGTAAACATATATATCGATTCCTTCCTTATTCCCCCGAGTTCTTTACCATTCCTTCATCATTAGGAACTTATATGAGTAGCTCCATCTAATGATATATCTTTCTGAGCATCAATTGTTAAAACATATAATACTTGCTTCTCACTTCTTCCTTAACTTCCCCCTCAAAATGTATTTACCATTTATCACTCTTTATGTATCATTGAACCATAAAAAGTCATGAATTTTAATTTAGAGCACACGAGAATTAGGATATTTGAAGTGACAGGATATGAATGGAATGATAAATTAATTAATCAAAGGGTGTTTGAAGAAATGTGGTGTGAACTGTTGATAGTTGGCTAAGAATAGGTTTGTTCCCTCTAAAAGTTAAATGAAATGAAATATATTAAGGGAATTTACCGTCTTGTTCCAACAAGGTTTCTTTCATTGTATCTTTGGCAACTTAGGACTTTCATGTTTGACAACATCCACAGTTCTATTATGAGACCTCAAATACTTTTAGGCAAGGGAATATGCCTTTACGACAAAAAAATTAAGTGTAACATATTTACTCTAGTGTGCATATAATCACTTCAATTTTAGTATGTGTAAGAACCCAATTCGACAAAACTTTTGGAAAAGAACATGTTTATACTCAAGTCATACTTTATTAAGTCGTGTTCCTCTAAACAGTCCATGAATAGGTGAAATTATAAAGAATATATATTCACATAATTTTTTTTAAAGCAAGACTTATACAAATTATGAACATCATAACTTAAGTCATATTTCACCATGAATATAATATAAAATTACCTCAAGTACTGGACTGATTTTGATGACTTACTTTTGGATTCCCGAACTGTTAGTTCCATCAGTTTGATGTCTTCACATCTGATAGAAACTTCCATGCCAACTTGACTCATACTCATCATTCTTCAAAAGTTCTTTGACATGTTTTTGTCATAATATCATTATGTTCCAAGAGTAGTTGAGTTCCCTTATCATGCTCGTGTACTCATTTGCGTATAAGGTTAGCAAAAACTCTTTGTTTAGTTGTTCCTCTCAACAACTAACCTGTATAGAGTTCCTTTGCCTATGTCTCTGTGAATGAGCCATAGGTATACTTCTTATGTTCTAGTTAGAATCAAGAAACTCAATTGTTGGAATTGTTTGTTCCTACTAATTGGGCAGAAACTTTGTTTCACATATTCATTGAGTTAACTTTTATTTGATGAACTTGAACTTGATCTTCATTTTTAAGCTCTTCTCCATACGTTCATATAGCTGGCTACTATTACTTTTTAGAGTGACATATTTCATATTAAGAACTCTAGCTCCACAGGAACTTGTGAGTTCAATATAACAAATAATAATCATATTTAACCTGTTTTGGGAATAAACAAGTTAGTCTCATAATAAATATGTCAACTTTTCATAACACATTATATATCATTTTGCTATAAGCTCTGTGTGTTTAACAATTAGAGGTGCATTTTAACACAACCTCATTGCTTCTATTTTTAAAGTTTCTTAGATGATTCTTATTGCTATTAATTCCAAAACACTTAAATCAAATGCTTAAGAATATAATACCAATGTTTTCTCCTTTGAAGATGTCATAGGATGTCTTGTTGATCATCAACTTATAATCATCCTTTGTTGATGATTTAGCAAGTGACATCGATTGCTTTTTCTAACTTGTTTCTTGTTCCTGCATACATCATCAAACTTGTTTGGAACTTAGTTCCATGGTTAGATCTTGAATATAATAATTTATGAACACTTATACCTTTAATCTTCTTAGCAATGATTACACATTATGTCGAATACTTATCTTTGCGATTAAAGAAAAGAATCAAGTGTTCCTTAAATAACTATAAACAAGAAAAATCTCCTCCAAAATTCTAATCTAAACACTTAAAATGCCACGCAAATTCATATGAAAAGGTTCCAAGAATTTGTGATGCACACCAATTTTGAAAGAAGATAAGATCACATACTATCTTCATGAACACAGTATACAAACGTTTACCTTTAGGAACTAGATATAAGATATACCTATAATCAAGTTCTTTGGTCTAAGTTTGTCAACCATGATGAAGTTAGAATGTGATTATTTTGATAGATATAAGTAGATCATCCTCAATAATGACTAGTCATGTCATGTTGTTAGGAACCAAATTGAGATCCACAAATTATGTGTTCCCTACTTGATTCCCTTCAAGTGTGACATTTCTAGCTTTTATTGAAGACACAATTTAATTGCAAGACAACCAGAGTTAGTGACTTTAAAAACTGTAAACATAAAGTGCTTCATTAATTCGACAATAAATATGTATACAATGAAACAAGAACTTAACTTACCAACATTTGATTATTAAACAGTCTTACCATTTGACGTTGGTTTCTGAAGCTACAGTTCCTTCATCATAAGCATATAGCGAGAGTAATGTTGATTTGTCTATCATCATATGCTTTGAACACTCATTGTCAAGCTATATCTTACGAGTTGTTCCCCTCACTAAATATTGTTGTTCCTTCATTTTGGGTGGTCAAAACTAAGAAATATAATCCGTAAAGCGAACCCAAAAGGAATACTTTGTGCATTTTAATATTAGTAGGTTAGTCAAACGAGATAATATAGTTAAAGCATATAATGAAATAAAGTTCCTTAAAAAATATAGTCTCATATGTAAAGGAACTTCTGCTTTGTTCCTTTGAACCGAAATCGATTTCAAAAGAATTAGAAACTTGTTCCAAATGTTGTATTTTTCTATACCATTTAGTATTCCACTAATATTAGTTTACCATCGCTTCCTTCAAATCAATAGTCAATGTTTCTTGATTTGAGAAGCTGATTTTATGCATTTAATTTGGTGGAAATAGAATAAGTAGGCAATAGGAACAATTTGCTATTATAAGAGAATAAAAGCACTAAGACTTTAATTACTTAACTCACTTAATCACTTAGTCAGGTATACTTAGAACTTCATTAATTTAGATCCTATATAATAGTTATTTAGATTAATCATGAGATTAGTCTAGGATCATGGATTTACACGTTGTTCCTTTCCTTGAGGAACAAGCACATCATGCACCACCTTGTATACGTTCAATTGAACGTGTTATATCCAGTATCTCATCTTCCTAAATTCTAGGAAATTGTTAAGCATGATATTTTATTATCTTTTCTTATCCTAAATAAGAGTTTAATTTCAATTCTTTTTAATAATATCTAAGAAGGTTTATCTTTAAATATAAAAGATTTAATTTATTTTTTTTATTAAAATCTTTCCATAACCAAAAAAAATCTTTAAAATGATGTAACTTAGTCAAAATCTTTTTCGTTAAAACCTTCCTAAATTTTAGCCTTAAACTTCTATTACCATTAGGACGTGGATATAATTTAACTGTTGATTCATGCTTAATTACTATGTTCTATGACTATGTTAGAGTTCTTTGTTCGTTTTAATTGTGCCAAAAGTCTGTTCCTTTAGAGGAACTAACGATCATTCTCTTATTACATCCATAAGTTCCTTTACCAATATTAATTATATCCGTATACAAACCTACAAGATATAATTTTACTTGCACAAAAACTTGAAGATAGTTAGATTGAAATAATTCATATATATGTAACAACCAACTTCTCTTCTTCAATCATGTATTTATAAGAGATATCAAAAATCAAATTTGATAATAATAAGACCAAGATATATAGTATGTAAAGATTATTACCCAATTTCCTAAGAAATATATTTCACCTTTTACATACTTTTTCTAGCTTTTGTAGTCATAGGAACTCATGTCTAGAATACTTTTAGAAACAACTAACCTCTACATCAAGAGATGTCAGTTCCTTTCACATTACCTGCAAAATAAGCAAGATCTTGGTTTTTGGTACCCAAATATATGTTGGGTCCTTTCTTGTTAGTAGGAGCAACATAAAATATCCATATTCATGATGCACGCACATATCTACCACTACTAACAAGGAACATCATGTACCGACATAAGAAATATTTCAAATATTCATGATGCATAATAAAACTATCATTTGGCAAATGAATAATAATATGAGCGTGATATAACATGCCAAAAATGATGGATTTTCCTTAAGATGAGAAACCAAGTTCCAAAGCACAAATATGCATGTTTCCATATAACTTGTTCCTTCAACTATTTCTAGTATATGATTCTTTGATATTTTAAAGAAATTGGAAATCTGAATTTGTCTTTAGAAAACAATGTTAAAGTTATCCTAAATTTCTATAAAAACATCAAAGCCAAATAAAACAATCTTACTAGAAATACTATAAGGAACAAGTTCCAATGTAATATATGCGTATAAAGAATATCTCAAGGAAGAGATACTTACATCAAAGGGTTGTTCATAATCCTTGAGTGACTTTTAATTGTGTATAAAAAGTCAGCCTTCACTTGTTCCTTTGAATGACATCGGGTGGAGTTCCTTTCTCGTACGTGTTCTTTCTTCTTGCAGGAACTTAACTCAGCAGGGTTTCCTGCTTATCAATGAGTTCCGGCTCTGATACCAATTGTTATTTCACTAGGAACACTACAAGAGGGGGGGTGAATTGTAGTGTGGAACTTATTGCCCAAATAATGCGGAATTTAAAACATAAGCAATAAGGAACTGAAAGTGCAAGAGAGATTTTTACGTGGAAACTTCTTGTCTCAATACAAGAAGAAAAACCACGACCTACTCAGGATTTAAACTCTTCACTATAATAGGAAATCTCCTATGATTCAACCTATTACATACCAAGTTCCACTCGAACTCCAACTCTCTCACAATCTCCACTCTATACTCTAGACTTAACTCTAAGTCTTTCAAGAGTTCCCACAACTCTTTACAAAAGGTTTACTCAAACCCTTCACCCCTAGATAGACTTCACCCTAAGTCTACGCATACACAATAAGAACTTACTCAAGTTCCTTACTCGAACTTACTCAAGTTCCTAACTCGAACTTGATACAAGAATTCACTCAAACCCTTTACCAAGTTCCCATTACAAGAGTTCACTCAAACCCTTTAACCCCAAACTCAAATACAGACGCTTGATAATTTGGTTTAACTCTAGTATATAGAAACTGAATAACTGTAAAGGAACATGGCACTCGTAGGAACTTGAAACTCAAAGGAACTGACTCAAACAAGGAATAGAAAATATATTTCTTTTGTAACCTATTCCTTAAGCCAAACTTATGGAATGACATAAGTCTAACACTATGGAAAGACACTAGTCAGACACTATGAATCACGTAGACAATTTGAAAATCAATTGAACTTGTATATTTATAGTAGTCTTTTAGAATGAACGTGGGATTAATCATGTGTTAGTGGTTAAACTATTATCCCATGATGTTCCTTACACGAAGGAACACGTTCCTTATCATGTCCCATGATCCCATGATCTCAATATGAACGTGGATATATTTTAGCCACAACTCCTAAGTAATAGGAGTTCCTTGAGCTTTATCCGAAAATCAGTTAGTTTATAAAACAGATTTATCATTAAAACTTAATTTTAATCTTTAGAAAATATTATCTTTTAAATAAAATATTCATAAAACCGGTAAATATTTTCTTATCTTTTTAAAAAACAAAATCTTTTCCTTAAAAGATTTTCTATTAAAACTGATTTTCACTTGGGTAAAACTGATTTCCTATTATTTAGGCATGACTTATCAATTCATAATTGTACCGTTATATTACTGTACGCTAAGTCTAGTTCCTTTAATAGTTAGTTCCTTTAACTTAGATTAATAGACTACCACGTCTGTTCCTTAAGAGAGGAACAGACAGACAATTTCTTTAACAATACTCATCATACGTATTATAAATCTAGGCTTTTTATTTTCCAAAAACTGAAAAGATAAAATTAAATTAATTAAAATCAATTCCAAAGAAACCGATTTTATTAAAATTATCTTTTATTTTAAAACTAAAACTTATCTTTTAAAACTAAACTAAAACTTATCTAAAACAACTAATGCACATTATTTATAAATATTAACCACGTAGAGATTTATTAAGAAATAAACTCTAAATAAATTCTTATAGATTAAGATAATAATATGCATCAGATTTATTGACTCTTAAATACTTTTGACTCTAAGTTCCACGAGTTCCTTTGACCTTACGAGTTCCTTTAGACCTTGTTCCTTACCTTTCATGTTTCCATATACTTACATGAATCCTAGAAAATAAACTCATATTTTCTGCCTTCATGCTCCATGCTGCTCCAACTCAAGAACCGCATGTTGATAGCTCCACCTTTGGAACTTCAGTGTGCTAGTTCCTTTAAGAAACTTCGCACTCATAGTTCCTGCTCAGGAACTTCTTGTTTCAACTCTGAAACGTTATATTGCTGCTCCCACTCAGGAACTGCTCCAGAACTTCATATTCAATGTTCCTCATAGGATGTACCTAGGAACCGCTCTGTGTTCCTTATAGGAACTCTTTTAGGAACTTCACTTGTGGAGACCTTCATGATGTGATATATTCAACCTTTGATGACTTGTTTCATGTTAATGTAATATGCACATCTCAAACACACATGTTAGTTAGATAATCATCATTTGTTTACAATCATCAAAATACTACATGACTCAACAATTTCCCCTTTTTGATGATGACAAACAAATGATGCTTATCACAAATTAAGCAATAAACGATGTACTTTAATTCCCCATAATAAACAAGTCATGCATGTATATGAAGGAAATATCAACATAAATAAACACATCATACAAAGAACATTATCATAGAAGGATATAGACTTAACTATATTTGACCATAAGCATCATACATATTCTTCCCCCTTTTGTCATTATCGAAAAGGATCATCTTACACACATTTAAAATATCATATACACATTATTTTATATGCTACACTTACCACCATCTGGTTAACACTTGTTAGTCCCAAAAGCCTCAAGAATCTCAGTTTTCAAACTTAGGATGCATGTGCTACACAAATTTCCAACTCACAATCCAAAGACCCAACTTCAAAAACCATGAAGGAACTTGACAGTAAGAAAATAAAAGTCAAGCAAAAATCAATTTTGAAAGTCAAAATGGATTAAAGAGTAGGACATTGTAATATCCGGCTCAAAGAAATATGAAAGAAGTTTGTGGAAATTTTGAGTAGAAGAACTTGAGATATATTGTGTGCTCTATGGTTTAGACTTATAATAAGAGGTTCTCAACAATAATTAGAGTTAATCACTTCACCTCACACTTTTAAATCTCTGTCAAACCCCACACACCTTGATATATATATCTATCAAGTTCACTTTACTAACTAATCACCTGAGGAACTCATTAGTGAAAAAACTTGAACAATTCATCTTTATATCAAGTTCATTTTTTCGCTTATGTTCCTCTTCTCATCAAATCATGAGTAAGCATTTCACAACCTATATATGACATATTGAATTCTAGAAAATAATAAAGATTGGATCACCCTTGTTTATTTTTTTTTTTTTTTATTTCAATTTTTTTTTTTTAACAAGGGTGTCATTACAAGATGTTGTACTTTTCCTAGAATGTCACATTTACCTACCACAAAGAAGTAAACATATATATCGATTCCTTCCTTATTCCCCCGAGTTCTTTACCATTCCTTCATCATTAGGAACTTATATGAGTAGCTCCATCTAATGATATATCTTTCTGAGCATCAATTGTTAAAACATATAATACTTGCTTCTCACTTCTTCCTTAACTTCCCCCTCAAAATGTATTTACCATTTATCACTCTTTATGTATCATTGAACCATAAAAAGTCATGAATTTTAATTTAGAGCACACGGAATTAGGATATTTGAAGTGACAGGATATGAATGGAATGATAAATTAATTAATCAAAGGGTGTTTGAAGAAATGTGGTGTGAACTGTTGATAGTTGGCTAAGAATAGGTTTGTTCCCTCTAAAAGTTAAATGAAATGAAATATATTAAGGGAATTTAATCTTGTTCCAACAAGGTTTCTTTCATTGTATCTTTGGCAACTTAGGACTTTCATGTTTGACAACATCCACATTCTATTATGAGACCTCAAATACTTTAGGCAAGGGAATATGCCTTTACGACAAAAAAATTAAGTGTAACATATTTACTCTAGTGTGCATATAATCACTTCAATTTTAGTATGTGTAAGAACCCAATTCGACAAAACTTTTGGAAAAGAACATGTTTATACTCAAGTCATACTTATTAAGTCTGTTCCTCTAAACAGTCCATGAATAGGTGAAATTATAAAGAATATATATTCACATAATTTTTTTAAAGCAAGACTTATACAAATTATGAACATCATAACTTAAGTCATATTTCACCATGAATATAATATAAAATTACCTCAAGTACTGGACTGATTTTGATGACTTACTTTTGGATTCCGAACTGTTAGTTCCATCAGTTTGATGTCTTCACATCTGATAGAAACTTCCATGCCAACTTGACTCATACTCATCATTCTTCAAAAGTTCTTTGACATGTTTTGTCATAATATCATTATGTTCCAAGAGTAGTTGAGTTCCCTTATCATGCTCGTGTACTCATTTGCGTATAAGGTTAGCAAAAACTCTTTGTTTAGTTGTTCCTCTCAACAACTAACCTGTATAGAGTTCCTTTGCCTATGTCTCTGTGAATGAGCCATAGGTATACTTCTTATGTTCTAGTTAGAATCAAGAAACTCAATTGTTGGAATTGTTTGTTCCTACTAATTGGGCAGAAACTTTGTTTACACATATTCATTGAGTTGAACTTTTATTTGATGAACTTGAACTTGATCTTCATTTTTAAGCTCTTCTCCATACGTTCATATAGCTGGCTACTATTACTTTTTAGAGTGACATATTTCATATTAAGAACTCTAGCTCCACAGGAACTTGTGAGTTCAATATAAACAATAATAATCATATTTAACCTGTTTACTGGGAATAAAAAGTTAGTCTCATAATAAATATGTCAACTTTTCATAACACATTATATATCATTTTGCTATAAGCTCTGTGTGTTTAACAATTAGAGGTGCATTTTAACACAACCTCATTGCTTCTATTTTTAAAGTTTCTTAGATGATTCTTATTGCTATTAATTCCAAAAACTTAAATCAAATGCTTAAGAATATAATACCAATGTTTTCTCCTTTGAAGATGTCATAGGATGTCTTGTTGATCATCAACTTATAATCATCCTTTGTTGATGATTTAGCAAGTGACATCGATTGCTTTTTCTAACTTGTTTCTTGTTCCTGCATACATCATCAAACTTGTTTGGAACTTAATTCCATGGTTAGATCTTGAATATAATAATTTATGAACACTTATACCTTTAATCTTCTTAGCAATGATTACACATTATGTCGAATACTTATCTTTGCGATTAAAGAAAAGAATCAAGTGTTCCTTAAATAACTATAAACAAGAAAAACTCCTCCAAAATTCTAATCTAAACACTTAAAATGCCACGCAAATTCATATGAAAAGGTTCAAGAATTTGTGATGCACACCAATTTTGAAAGAAGATAAGATCACATACTATCTTCATGAACACAGTATACAAACGTTTACCTTTAGGAACTAGATATAAGATATACCTATAATCAAGTTCTTTGGTCTAAGTTTGTCAACCATGATGAAGTTAGAATGTGATTATTTTGATAGATATAAGTAGATCATCCTCAATAATGACTAGTCATGTCATGTTGTTAGGAACCAATATTGAGATCCACAAATTATGTGTTCCCTACTTGATTCCCTTTCAAGTGTGACATTTCTAGCTTTTATTGAAGACACAATTTAATTGCAAGACAACCAGAGTTAGTGATCTTTAAAAACTGTAAACATAAAGTGCTTCATTAATTCGACAATAAAATGTATACAATGAAACAAGAACTTAACTTACCAACATTTGATTATTAAACAGTCTTACCATTTTGACGTTGGTTTCTGAAGCTACAGTTCCTTCATCATAAGCATATAGCGAGAGTAATGTTGATTTGTCTATCATCATATGCTTGAACACTCATTGTCAAGCTATATCTTACGAGTTGTTCCCCTCACTAAATATTGTATGTTCCTTCATTTTGGGTGTCAAAACTAAGAAATATAATCCGTAAGGCGAACCCAAAAGAAACTTTGTGCATTTTAATATTAGTAGGTTAGTCAAACGAGATAATATAGTTAAAGCATATAATGAAATAAAGTTCCTCAAAAAATATAGTCTCATATGTAAAGGAACTTCTGCTTTGTTCCTTTGAACCGAAATCGATTTCAAAAGAATTAGAAACTTGTTCCAAATGTTGGTATTTTCTATACCATTTAGTAATTCCACTAATATTAGTTTACCATCGCTTCCTTCAAATCAATAGTCAATGTTTCTTGATTTGAGAAGCTGATTTATTCATTTAATTTGGTGGAAATAGAATAAGTAGGCAATAGGAACAATTTGCTATTATAAGAGAATAAAAGCACTAAGACTTTAATTACTTAACTCACTTAATCACTTAGTCAGGTATACTTAGAACTTCATTAATTTAGATCCTATATAATAGTTATTTAGATTAATCATGAGATTAGGTCTAGGATCATGGATTTACACGTTGTTCCTTTCCTTGAGGAACAAGCACATCATGCACCACCTTGTATACGTTCAATTGAATGTGTTATATCCAGTATCTCATCTTCCTAAATTCTAGGAAATTGTTAAGCATGATATTTTTTATCTTTTCTTATCCTAAATAAGAGTTTAATTTCAATTCTTTTTAATAATATCTAAGAAGGTTTATCTTTAAATATAAAAGATTTAATTTATTTTTTTCTATTAAAATCTTTCCATAACAAAAAAAATCTTTAAAATGATGTAACTTAGTCAAAATCTTTTTCGTTAAAACCTTCCTAAATTTTAGCCTTAAACTTCTATTACCATTAGGACGTGGATATAATTTAACTGTAGATTCATGCTTAATTACTATGTTCCTATGACTATGTTAGAGTTCCTTTGGTTCGTTTTAATTGTGCCAAAACGTCTGTTCCTTTTAGAGGAACTAACGATCATTCTCTTTTTACATCCATAAGTTCCTTTACCAATATTAATTATATCCGTATACAAACCTACAAGATATAATTTTACTTGCACAAAAACTTGAAGATAGGTTAGATTGAAATAATTCATTATATGTAACAACCAACTTCTCCTTCTTCAATCATGTATTTATAAGAGATATCAAAAATCAAATTTGATAATAATAATGACCAAGATATATAGTATGTAAAGATTATTACCCAATTTCTAAGAAATATATTTCACCTTTTACATACTTTTTCTAGCTTTTGTAGTCATAGGAACTCATGTCTAGATATACTTTTTAGAAACAACTAACCTCTACATCAAGAGATGTCAGTTCCTTTCACATTACCTGCAAAATAAGCAAGATCTTGGTTTTTGGTACCCAAATATATGTTGGGTCCTTTCTTGTTAGTAGGAGCAACATAAAATATACATATTCATGATGCACGCACATATCTACCACTACTAACAAGGAACATCATGTACCGACATAAGAAATATTTCAAATATTCATGATGTATAATAAAACTATCATTTGGCAAATGAATAATATTATAAGCGTGATATAACATGCCAAAAATGATGGATTTTCCTTAAGATGAGAAATCAAGTTCCAAAGACACGAATATGCATTTTTCCATATAACTTGTTCCTTCAACTATTTCTAGTATATGATTCTTTGATATTTTAAAGAAGCTGGAAATCTGAAATTTGTCTTTAGAAAACAATGTTAAAGTTATCCTAAATTTCTATAAAAACATCAAAGCCAAATAAAACAATCTTACTAGAAATACTATTAGGAAGAAGTTCCAATGTAATATATGCGTATAAAGAATATCTCAAGGAAGAGATACTTACATCAAAGGAGTTGTTCATAATCCTTGAGTGACTTTTAATTGTGTATAAAAAGTCAGCCTTCACTTGTTCCTTTGAATGACATCGGGTGGAGTTCCTTTCTCGTACGTGTTCTTTCTTCTTGCAGGAACTTAACTCAGCAGGGTTTCCTGCTTATCAATGAGTTCCGGCTCTGATACCAATTGTTATTTCACTAGGAACACTACAAGAGGGGGGGTGAATTGTAGTGTGGAACTTATTGCCCAAATAATGCGGAATTTAAAACATAAGCAATAAGGAACTGAAAGTGCAAGAGAGATTTTTACGTGGAAACTTCTTGTCGAAGAAAAAACCACGACCTACTCAGGATTTAAACTCTTCACTATAATAGGAAATCTCCTATGATTCAACCTATTACATACGCAAGTTCCACTCGAAACTCAACTCTCTCACAATCTCCACTCTATACTCTAGACTTAACTCTAAGTCTTTCAAGAGTTCCCACAACTCTTTACAAAAGGTTTACTCAAACCTTCACCCCTAGATAGACTTCACCCTTAAGTCTACGCATACACAATAAGAACTTACTCAAGTTCCTTACTCGAACTTACTCAAGTTCCTAACTCGAACTTGATACAAGAATTCACTCAAACCTTTACCAAGTTCCCATTACAAGAGTTCACTCAAACCCTTTAACCCCAAACTCAAATACAGACGCTTGATAATTTGGTTTAACTCTAGTATATAGAAACTGAATAACTGTAAAGGAACATGGCACTCGTAGGAACTTGAAACTCAAAGGAACTGACTCAAACAAGGAATAGATTATATATTTCTTTTGTAACACTATTCCTTAAGCCAAACTTATGGAATGACATAAATCTAACACTATGGAAAGACACTAGTCAGACACTATGGAATGACATCAGTCAGACAATTTGAAACTCAATTGAACTTGTATATTTATAGTAGTCTTTTAGAATGAACGTGGGATTAATCATGTGTTAGTGGTTAAACCATTATCCATGATGTTCCTTACACGAAGGAACACGTTCCTTATCATGTCCATGATCCCATGATCTCAATATGAACGTGGATATATTTTAGCCACAACTCCTAAGTAATAGGAGTTCCTTGAGCTTTATCCGAAAATCAGTTAGTTTATAAAACAGATTTATCATTAAAACTTAATTTTAATCTTTAAGAAAATATTATCTTTTAAATAAAATATTCATAAAACCGGATAAATATTTTCTTATCTTTTTCAAAAAACAAAATCTTTTCCTTAAAAGATTTTCTATTAAAACTGATTTTCACTTGGGTAAAACTGATTTCCTATTATTTAGGCATGACTTACTCAACTTCATAATTGTACCGTTATATTACTGTACACGCTAAGTCTAGTTCCTTGTAATAGTTAGTTCCTTTAACTTAGATTAATAGACTACCACGTCTGTTCCTTAAGAGAGCAGACAGACAATTTCTTTAACAATACTCATATACGTATTATAAATCTAGGCTTTTTATTTTCCAAAAACTGAAAAGATAAAATTAAATTAATTAAAATCAATTCCAAAGAAACCGATTTTATTAGAAACTTATCTTTTATTTTAAAACTAAAACTTATCTTTTAAAACTAAACTAAAACTTATCTTAAAACAACTAATGCACATTATTTATAAATATTAACCACGTAGAGATTTATTAAGAAATAAACTCAAATAAATTCTTATAGATTAAGATAATAATATGCATCAGATTTATTGACTCTTAAATACTTTTGACTCTAAGTTCCACGAGTTCCTTTGACCTTACGAGTTCCTTTAGACTTGTTCCTTTACCTTTCATGTTTCCATATACTTACATGAATCCTAGAAAATAAACTCATATTTTCTGCCTTCATGCTCCATGCTGCTCCAACTCAAGAACCGCATGTTGATAGCTCCACCTTTGGAACTTCAGTGTGCTAGTTCCTTTAAGAAACTTCGCACTCATAGTTCCTGCTCAGGAACTTCTTGTTTCAACTCTGAAACGTTATATTGCTGCTCCCACTCAGGAACTGCTCCAGAACTTCATATTCAATGTTCCTCATAGGATGTACCTAGGAACCGCTCTAGTTGTGTTCCTTATAGGAACTCTTTTAGGAACTTCACTTGTGGGAAGACCTTCATGATGTGATATATTCAACCTTTGATGACTTGTTTCATGTTAATGTAATATGCACATCTCAAACACACATGTTAGTTAGATAATCATCATTTGTTTACAATCATCAAAATACTACATGACTCAACAATTTCCCCCTTTTTGATGATGACAAACAAATGATGCTTATCACAAATTAAGCAATAAACGATGTACTTTAATTCCCCATAATAAACAAGTCATGCATGTATATGAAGGAAATATCAACATAAATAAACACATCATACAAAGACATTATCATAGATGGATATAGACTTAGCTATATTTGACCATAAGCATCATACATATTCTTCCCCTTTTGTCATTATCGAAAAGGATCATCTTACACACTTATTTATAACATATCATATACACATTATTTTATATGCTACACTTACCACCATCACGGTTAAACACTTGTTAGTCCCAAAAGCCTCAAGAATCTCAGTTTTCAAACTTAGATGCATGTGCTACACAAATTTCCAACTCACAATCCAAAGACCCAACTCAAAAACCATTGAAGGAACTTGACAAGTAAGAAAATAAAAGTCAAGCAAAAATCAATTTTGAAGGTCAGAATGGATTAAGAGGTAGAACATTGTAATATCCGGCTCAAAGAAATATGAAAGAAGTTTGTGGAAATTTTGAGTAGATAGAACTTGAGATATATTGTGTGCTCTATGGTTTAGACTTATAATAAGAGGTTCTCAACAATCATTAGAGTTAATCACTTCACCTCACACTTTTGAAATCTCTGTCAAACCCCACACACCTTGATATATATATCTATCAAGTTCACTTTTACTCAACTAATCAACCTTGAGAAACTCATTAGGAAAAAACTTGAACAAATTCATCTTTATAATCAAGTTCTTCCATTTTTTCGCTCATGTTCCTCTTCTCATCAAATTCATGAGTAAGCATCTTCACAACCATATATATGACATATTGACTTCTAGAAAATAATAAAGATTGGATCACCCTTGTTTATTTTTTATTTTTTTTTTATTTCAATTTTTTTTTTTTTTTAACAAGGGTGTCATTACAAGATGTTGTACTTTTCCTAGAATGTCACATTTACCTACCACAAAGAAGTAAACATATATATCGATTCCTTCCTTATTCCCCCGAGTTCTTTACCATTCCTTCATCATTAGGAACTTATATGAGTAGCTCCATCTAATGATATATCTTTCTGAGCATCAATTGTTAAAACATATAATACTTGCTTCTCACTTCTTCCTTAACTTCCCCTCAAAATGTATTTACCATTTATCACTCTTTATGTATCATTGAACCATAAAAAGTCATGAATTTTAATTTAGAGCACACGGAATTAGGATATTTGAAGTGACAGGATATGAATGGAATGATAAATTAATTAATCAAAGGGTGTTTGAAGAAATGTGGTGTGAACTGTTGATAGTTGGCTAAGAATAGGTTTGTTCCCTCTAAAAGTTAAATGAAATGAAATATATTAAGGGAATTTACCGTCTTGTTCCAACAAGGTTTCTTTCATTGTATCTTTGGCAACTTAGGACTTTCATGTTTGACAACATCCACAGTTCTATTATGAGACCTCAAATACTTTTAGGCAAGGGAATATGCCTTTACGACAAAAAAATTAAGTGTAACATATTTACTCTAGTGTGCATATAATCACTTCAATTTTAGTATGTGTAAGAACCCAATTCGACAAAACTTTTGGAAAAGAACATGTTTATACTCAAGTCATACTTTATTAAGTCGTGTTCCTCTAAACAGTCCATGAATAGGTGAAATTATAAAGAATATATATTCACATAATTTTTTTTAAAGCAAGACTTATACAAATTATGAACATCATAACTTAAGTCATATTTCACCATGAATATAATATAAAATTACCTCAAGTACTGGACTGATTTTGATGACTTACTTTTGGATTCCCGAACTGTTAGTTCCATCAGTTTGATGTCTTCACATCTGATAGAAACTTCCATGCCAACTTGACTCATACTCATCATTCTTCAAAAGTTCTTTGACATGTTTTTGTCATAATATCATTATGTTCCAAGAGTAGTTGAGTTCCCTTATCATGCTCGTGTACTCATTTGCGTATAAGGTTAGCAAAAACTCTTTGTTTAGTTGTTCCTCTCAACAACTAACCTGTATAGAGTTCCTTTGCCTATGTCTCTGTGAATGAGCCATAGGTATACTTCTTATGTTCTAGTTAGAATCAAGAAACTCAATTGTTGGAATTGTTTGTTCCTACTAATTGGGCAGAAACTTTGTTTACACATATTCATTGAGTTGAACTTTTATTTGATGAACTTGAACTTGATCTTCATTTTTAAGCTCTTCTCCATACGTTCATATAGCTGGCTACTATTACTTTTTAGAGTGACATATTTCATATTAAGAACTCTAGCTCCACAGGAACTTGTGAGTTCAATATAACAAATAATAATCATATTTAACCTGTTTACTGGGAATAAACAAGTTAGTCTCATAATAAATATGTCAACTTTTCATAACACATTATATATCATTTTGCTATAAGCTCTGTGTGTTTAACAATTAGAGGTGCATTTTAACACAACCTCATTGCTTCTATTTTTAAAGTTTCTTAGATGATTCTTATTGCTATTAATTCCAAAACACTTAAATCAAATGCTTAAGAATATAATACCAATGTTTTCTCTCTTTGAAGATGTCATAGGATGTCTTGTTGATCATAACTTATAATCATCCTTTGTTGATGATTTAGCAAGTGACATCGATTGCTTTTTCTAACTTGTTTCTTGTTCCTGCATACATCATCAAACTTGTTTGGAATTAATTCCATGGTTAGATCTTGAATATAATAATTTATGAACACTTATACCTTTAATCTTCTTAGCAATGATTACACATTATGTCGAATACTTATCTTTGCGATTAAAGAAAAGAATCAAGTGTTCCTTAAATAACTATAAACAAGAAAAATCTCCTCCAAAATTCTAATCTAAACACTTAAAATGCCACGCAAATTCATATGAAAAGGTTCCAAGAATTTGTGATGCACACCAATTTTGAAAGAAGATAAGATCACATACTATCTTCATGAACACAGTATACAAACGTTTACCTTTAGGAACTAGATATAAGATATACCTATAATCAAGTTCTTTGGTCTAAGTTTGTCAACCATGATGAAGTTAGAATGTGATTATTTTGATAGATATAAGTAGATCATCCTCAATAATGACTAGTCATGTCATGTTGTTAGGAACCAAATTGAGATCCACAAATTATGTGTTCCCTACTTGATTCCCTTTCAAGTGTGACATTTCTAGCTTTTATTGAAGACACAATTTAATTGCAAGACAACCAGAGTTAGTGATCTTTAAAAACTGTAAACATAAAGTGCTTCATTAATTCGACAATAAATATGTATACAATGAAACAAGAACTTAACTTACCAACATTTGATTATTAAACAGTCTTACCATTTGACGTTGGTTTCTGAAGCTACAGTTCCTTCATCATAAGCATATAGCGAGAGTAATGTTGATTTGTCTATCATCATATGCTTTGAACACTCATTGTCAAGCTATATCTTACGAGTTGTTCCCCTCACTAAATATTGTATGTTCCTTCATTTTGGGTGGTCAAAACTAAGAAATATAATCCGTAAGGCGAACCCAAAAGGAATACTTTGTGCATTTTAATATTAGTAGGTTAGTCAAACGAGATAATATAGTTAAAGCATATAATGAAATAAAGTTCCTCAAAAAATATAGTCTCATATGTAAAGGAACTTCTGCTTTGTTCCTTTGAACCGAAATCGATTTCAAAAGAATTAGAAACTTGTTCCAAATGTTGGTATTTTTCTATACCATTTAGTAATTCCACTAATATTAGTTTACCATCGCTTCCTTCAAATCAATAGTCAATGTTTCTTGATTTGAGAAGCTGATTTTATGCATTTAATTTGGTGGAAATAGAATAAGTAGGCAATAGGAACAATTTGCTATTATAAGAGAATAAAAGCACTAAGACTTTAATTACTTAACTCACTTAATCACTTAGTCAGGTATACTTAGAACTTCATTAATTTAGATCCTATATAATAGTTATTTAGATTAATCATGAGATTAGGTCGTAGGATCATGGATTTACACGTTGTTCCTTTCCTTGAGGAACAAGCACATCATGCACCACCTTGTATACGTTCAATTGAATGTGTTATATCCAGTATCTCATCTTCCTAAATTCTAGGAAATTGTTAAGCATGATATTTTATTATCTTTTCTTATCCTAATAAGGTTTAATTTCAATTCTTTTTAATAATATCTAAGAAGGTTTATCTTTAAATATAAAAGATTTAATTTATTTTTTTTTATTAAAATCTTTCCATAACAAAAAAAATCTTTAAAATGATGTAACTTAGTCAAAATCTTTTTCGTTAAAACCTTCCTAAATTTTAGCCTTAAACTTCTATTACCATTAGGACGTGGAATAATTTAACTGTTAGATTCATGCTTAATTACTATGTCCTATACTATGTTAGAGTTCTTTGGTTCGTTTTAATTGTGCCAAAACGTTGTTCCTTTAGAGGAACTAACGATCATTCTCTTTTACATCCATAAGTTCCTTTACCAATATTAATTATATCCGTATCAAACCTACAAGATATAATTTTACTTGCACAAAAACTTGAAGATAGTTAGATTGAAATAATTCATTATATGTAACAACCAACTTCTCCTTCTTCAATCATGTATTTATAAGAGATATCAAAAATCAAATTTGATAATAATAATGACCAAGATATATAGTATGTAAAGATTATTACCCAATTTCCTAAGAAATATATTTCACCTTTTACATACTTTTTCTAGCTTTTGTAGTCATAGGAACTCATGTCTAGAATATACTTTTAGAAACAACTAACCTCTACATCAAGAGATGTCAGTTCCTTTCACATTACCTGCAAAATAAGCAAGATCTTGGTTTTTGGTACCCAAATATATGTTGGGTCCTTTCTTGTTAGTAGGAGCAACATAAAATATCCATATTCATGATGCACGCACATATCTACCACTACTAACAAGGAACATCATGTACCGACATAAGAAATATTTCAAATATTCATGATGCATAATAAAACTATCATTTGGCAAATGAATAATATTATAGCGTGATATAACATGCCAAAAATATGGATTTTCCTTAAGATGAGAAACAAGTTCCAAAGACACAATATGCATTTTCCATATAACTTGTTCCTTCAACTATTTCTAGTATATGATTCTTTGATATTTTAAAGAAATGGAAATCTGAATTTGTCTTTAGAAAACAATGTTAAAGTTATCCTAAATTTCTATAAAAACATCAAAGCCAAATAAAACAATCTTACTAGAAATACTATAGGAAAGAAGTTCCAATGTAATATATGCGTATAAAGAATATCTCAAGGAAGAGATACTTACATCAAAGGGTTGTTCATAATCCTGAGTGACTTTTAATTGTGTATAAAAAGTCAGCCTTCACTTGTTCCTTTGAATGACATCGGGTGGAGTTCCTTTCTCGTACGTGTTCTTTCTTCTTGCAGGAACTTAACTCAGCAGGGTTTCCTGCTTATCAATGAGTTCCGGCTCTGATACCAATTGTTATTTCACTAGGAACACTACAAGAGGGGGGGTGAATTGTAGTGTGGAACTTATTGCCCAAATAATGCGGAATTTAAAACATAAGCAATAAGGAACTGAAAGTGCAAGAGAGATTTTTACGTGGAAACTTCTTGTCTCAATACAAGAAGAAAAACCACGACCTACTCAGGATTTAAACTCTTCACTATAATAGGAAATCTCCTATGATTCAACCTATTACACATGCAAGTTCCACTCGAAACTCCAACTCTCTCACAATCTCCACTCTATACTCTAGACTTAACTCTAAGTCTTTCAAGAGTTCCCACAACTCTTTACAAAAGGTTTACTCAAACCCTTCACCCCTAGATAGACTTCACCCTAAGTCTACGCATACACAATAAGAACTTACTCAAGTTCCTCGAACTTACTCAAGTTCCTAACTCGAACTTGATATAAGAATTCACTCAAACCCTTTACCAAGTTCCCAATACAAGAGTTCACTCAAACCCTTTAACCCCAAACTCAAATACAGACGCTTGATAATTTGGTTTAACTCTAGTATATAGAAACTGAATAACTGTAAAGGAACATGGCACTCGTAGGAACTTGAAACTCAAAGGAACTGACTCAAACAAGGAATAGAAATATATTTCTTTTGTAACGCTATTCCTTAAGCCAAACTTATGGAATGACATAAGTCTAACACTATGGAAAGACACTAGTCAGACAATGATGACAACTCAAATTTGAAATCAATTGAACTTGTATATTTATAGTAGTCTTTTAGAATGAACGTGGGATTAATCATGTGTTAGTGGTTAAACCATTATCCCATGATGTTCCTTACACGAAGGAACACGTTCCTTATCATGTCCCATGATCCCATGATCTCAATATGAACGTGGATATATTTTAGCCACAACTCCTAAGTAATAGGAGTTCCTTGAGCTTTATCCGAAAATCAGTTAGTTTATAAAACAGATTTATCATTAAAACTTAATTTTAATCTTTAAGAAAATATTATCTTTTAAATAAAATATTCATAAAAACCGGATAAATATTTTCTTATCTTTTTAAAAAACAAAATCTTTTCCTTAAAAGATTTTCTATTAAAACTGATTTTCACTTGGGTAAAACTGATTTCCTATTATTTAGGCATGACTTACTCAATTACATAATTGTACCGTTATG
Organism: Beta vulgaris subsp. vulgaris; assembly: GCF_026745355.1. NCBI lineage: Eukaryota > Viridiplantae > Streptophyta > Magnoliopsida > Caryophyllales > Amaranthaceae > Beta > Beta vulgaris. Next base: position 19,569,084 of record NC_079205.1, on the reverse strand, counting down.
TTCATTGACGCCTAAGTATAGTTCCTTGTAATAGTTAGTTCCTTTAACTTAGATTAATAGACTACCACGTCTGTTCCTTTAGAGAGGAACAGACAGACAATTTCTTTAACAATACTATTATACGTATTATAAATCTAGGCTTTTTATTTTCCAAAAACTGAAAAATAAAATTAAATTAATTAAAATCAATTTCCAAAGAAACCGATTTTATTAAAAACTTATCTTTTATTTTAAAACTAAAACTTATCTTTTAAAATAAAACTAAAACTTATCTAAAACAACTAATGCACATTATTTATAAATATTCAACCACGTAGAGATTTATTAAGAAATAAACTCTAAATAAATTCTTATAGATTAAGATAATAATATGCATCAGATTTATTGACTCTTAAATACTTTTGACTCTAAGTTCCACGAGTTCCTTTGACCTTACGAGTTCCTTTAGACATTGTTCCTTTACCTTTCAGTTTCCATATACTTACATGAATCCTAGAAAATAAACTCATATTTTCTGCCTTCATGCTCCATGCTGCTCCAACTCAAGAACCGCATGTTGATGCTCCACCTTTGGAACTTCAGTGTGCTAGTTCCTTTAAGAAACTTCGCACTCATAGTTCCTGCTCAGGAACTTCTTGTTTCAACTCTGAAACGTTATATTGCTGCTCCCACTCAGGAACTGCTCCAGAACTTCATATTCAATGTTCCTCATAGGATGTACCTAGGAACCGCTCTATTTGTGTTCCTTATAGGAACTCTTTTAGGAACTTCACTTGTGGAAGACCTTCATGATGTGATATATTCAACCTTTGATGACTTGTTTCATGTTAATGTAATATGCACATCTCAAACACACATGTTAGTTAGATAATCATCATTTGTTTACAATCATCAAAATACTACATGACTCAACAAAAAGCCTGTTACCAGAATTTTGTTTTTATAATATTCTGATTTTTGTAGTCTTACTATGACAATTGGTCTTTTGGGTTGAGATTAAGTTTAGTTCTTTATCATCATCTCCTTTTATTATTGGTGGTTTCAACATGTACAACATGTTACTTCGTCCAAGAAAATAATTTGTCAAATTTTGACAATGGCATCTTATCATGATTAAAATGGTTTTGGTATCATCATACCAAGTTTTTTTTGCCAAATTTTGACCATGGAACCGTGTTTTACCATGTTTTTATGGAGATATGTTAATTAATCGATCTTTTCACTAGGTACCCCTGAGGTTCGACGAAATGCACCAGGTACCCTCGTTGTTTGAGAAGTGCACCAAATGCCCCCGAGGTTTGACTAAATTGCACCAAATGCCATTAATGATGAACAATGTTAGTCTGTCGTTAGTGCATATTTACACAAATGCCCTCGGTTAGAACTGGTGCCATTGGAATGATCCCCGAACCCACGACCTTTCGTATTTCCTCTTCACTTGACTCGCACTCTCTATTTTTCAAAACTCTCTCATCGAAAAAAGCCCTAAAAATCGCACAAAATTTTTTAGGTGAAATCTGCATAATCTGAAAAGTGGATTTTTTGTGTGGGAAGTTCAATTTTTAATAATATAGGGTGTTCGCATCTCAATTGCGGGTTTTGAAAAGGATTTGAGTGCATTTGGAAGTTGAAGAAAATATGGGTTGAATCTTCAAAATGAATAGGTACATTCTCTCTCAATCAGTTTTCATTTAGTGTAAGTTAGCGAAGTTAATGGTTATAATTTTATATTAAAATGTTTGAAATTTATTGTTTTTAGGGTTTAAGTTTGTGATTGTTGATTGTTTTGAGTGTATTTCCTTACTTTATGCATGTTGTGATGTGGTTTTCATACTCTGCTTCTAATATGCTTAGGGTTAGAGATATTTGGTTAATTGCTTTGTGATTACAAGGGACGTAGATTTGATGTTAGGATATTAGATATGGATATGAGTGTAGTTTTATGGATTTGATTGATGAGTTTATTGTGGAGGGACAAAAGCAAGATGTTCTTGTGCCTGAGAAGTTCAGATTGTGGTGATCATCCTATGACAGGTCAGAGAGTGAAAGTGAGTGATGATGAAAGTTTGATGAGGATGTTCCCTCTATTTAGAGGTAAAGAGGAGATCATTATCTGGATAGAGGAAACACATGATGTAGGATTATCATTTAAGTTCGCCATATAAATGAGGAATTCCAAGCTGATGAAAGAAGTTGCTAGACAAGCAGAATTAGAAGAAGAATTAAGGAAAAGAAGAGAGGAGGAATTGAGAAAATAAGAAGAGGAAGCTAGGATTGAGAGACTTAGAAGATTGAAGGAAGTTCATTGTCTCAGTGGAGATCCCTGTTTATAATGTTGAGAATGACATGGCTGTAGAGTATGAAAGAGTGTGGAAGATTGACCCTGGGTTGTCACAACCACCTATGTCCCAAACACAAACTACTCCACCTCAACCCCCCCCCCCCACTCAGTCACCCACACACCAAAATCTCCCCCACTAGAGTGCCCCACATCAATCACCATCATCCCCAAATCAGACCCATCCACCACCACCACCTCCACCTCCTATTTCACCCCCACCTGAAACACCCCCACCTCACACCACATCACAAGAACCCTCACACCAATCACCTCTTATTTCACCCTCACACCAACCACCTCCTATAAACAGCCATCCAATTCCACCCTCACACCCTTTACCTCCTACTAACAACCCTCAATCTCACCCTCACACCCTTCACCTCCTACTCACAACCCTATAATCTCATCTCACACCCTTCACCTCCTACTAACAGCCCCCTACTGACCCCCTCAAGTGAACCCTCACACCAATCCACTAGGAAACAACCCTCAAGGAAACCAGCCACCATAGCAAAAAATGGTACTGTTGCAACAAATAAAGAAGGGTTTTAGGGTTGCTAAGACTAGGGCAAGGAAGCTTGATACTCATATGCCTAAGACTAAGGGCCCTAGGAGAAATGCAACTAGGTCTAGGCAACCTGTGCATGGAGAGGATGAATCTGGAGACTCTGATCCTTGGGATTCTAACAACGATGAGGATGAGGATTATGAAGAGGAAGAAGAAAGTTCTAGGTAGAGCTAGATAATATGGACCTTGAAGAGGAAGTTCTAGAAATGAGCCCGATTTTGACGGTGATACATAGAGGGTTAGGTTTGATGAGTGCTTGGATGGGACATCTACCATGGATAAGGTGTACTTGAATGGTGAGGTAGTTGATGATATGGCTTTTCGTGAGGTGAAGCTAGAGTCTTGGATGATATTCTCCTCTAAAGAACATTTTCTTGATGTGTTTAAGGACTATTTTATACAAGAAGGGTTTGCATTAAGGGTAGAGAAGATTGATAACAGTATGTCCGGTGCATGTTGCAATGCTGAGGATTGTGACTGGAGGATCCATGCATCCAAGTTGTTAGACAACGACATGTCGAGACCCTCAAAGGAGAACACAAGTTATATGGGAGGTTGGAAAATAACCCTATGATTTCCTCTATTTGGTTGACAAGACATTTGAGGGGTAACATTGAAGTTATCCAAGACATTCCTATTAAATCATTACAGAAGTTATGCCAAGAAAAGTTTAGGTTGAAAGTGAAGAAGAAGATTTTATATAAGGTGAAGGAGATGATAAAGGAAGTATTGTATATGGGGTGTTGAATCCTATAGGTTGTTGTCTGCATATGTTGAGATGATTAAAGAAACAAACCCATGATGTTATGCATTAGTGACCTGGTCAGGTAGCATTGATAATGAATCACCTCATTTCAAGGCATGCTTCATCTGAAGATGAGAGAAGTTGATCTATGATTACTTTTTCTCATCAGGTTTAATTGTTTTTCTAGCTTGAATAACATCTTGACTACGTTAATTATGAAATCGAAAAATAAAACGATGAGTTATATACTCTTTTTTTCTCGGTACTTTTGTGAATTTATAATTATGTTCTTTGGAATTGTTATTGAATATTTAGGTAAAAGACAACTTTATATTTTTTCCTTTACAAAACTTTGTATTTTTGGCTTTATAATTGTTGGAAAATTTCTTTGTTATGTTAGGTTCCTTATCGTAAGTAATATTTTAATGGCAATCTTAAAGTTTTTAATGTTAGTTTTCTCATTTCACACCTGTCCTTATTATGCATAAATGTAAATCAGGAAATGAATGAGAAATTTTGAATAGCTCTTTTTCATGTTTTAAATTAGGGTTATATAAGTCTTTTCATAGGGGACGGTCGGACACCATATCTCCTATATCTCTATTATACAATGGAACTATTGAATACTTTAGTGTCTGTCTAAATTGCCCAAATTACCCCCACAACAAAACAAAATAACTGATTCTACCACAGTTTAAATTTAAAAGGGAAAAGTAAAACAAGAAAAAAGAATTGGAGCGGGGGAATGGATCCCTTAACAAAACAGCACGACAATTGGCAAAAAAAAATACACTTTAATCCTCAAGGCTATAAGTGGCTCTGCTTCAAAACAAAGTCCTTTTTTCCCCTTTTATCTTCAAATACTCTCTTTGATTACCTGCAAATCACAATAAACTAACCAAAAACACAAGCGTCAACAGATCAGGTTATTACGAAGCATGAATAAATTTCATTTCTTCATAATACTTTTACAATTCTAAAGTCTACATTCTTTTTTGTGATTTTAATTTTAGACACAAAAAGAACTTAAGTGTCATTGACAATAACTATCAAGAGTAGCAAGTTGAGCAATTGCAAGTTGAACTAGGAAAGTCCCACATTGATAGAAAAAATAAACACCAACTTTGTTTTTCCTATATAATCTTATTACCCTTTAAGTCCTTTCTTATAATTCTTGTTTGATTTGTCTTATATTATAAAACTAGTTTAAGGCTCGTGTAGAAATGCACGGGGTGTTAATTGTTTGTATTCGTTTTTGTGAAAAATATTTAAAAAATATGCATGCAACATAAACACAACCAACAAAGTGACATATAATTATTTAAAAAATAAGCAGTTATCGTATAATATGAAACAAAGTAGAATATAAAACAACTGTGAGTGACTATATTAACAAATTGAAAGTAAAACTAAACACATAAATTCAAATTAGATAGTACTTATTATACATTGTCAAATACTTCCTTATACACTACATTTGTGGGGACATTTGAGTTCTCACACTCTTTATCACATATTAAAATCTTCAAACCCTTTTGGCTTGTAACTCTTGATACAGCAATATAGAATTGTCCATGACTGAATACTAACCAAGGGGGATATATTCCTACGTGAGCTATAGATTGTACTTGGCTTTTATTTATTGTCATTGCGAAACATACAACCAATGAAAACTGCCTTTATTGGAATTTTATTGGGAATAACCTTTATAATGCGAATAATTCTATTTATATTTCAAAATTTTGGTATCAGAAAATTTTGTTCAATACTTTTAAATTGGCAATATGAAACACTTCTTACATATTACCATCAATGTCCTTTGACTATAGTCAGTGCTTTTAAACTTTGAGAGTTCCATGAGAATAATTCTATTTAAATTTCAAAACTAATAGCTTGTGATTTAGATGTATTGATCTTATTTTGAGAAAATTAAAACGGGTTTATGACCTATACGTTGTACACATATGATTTTGTTTTCTCATATCATTCTTTCTCTCTTGCTATCTTGCAATACTGTTGTACTACACCTGACCAACATCCACCAGCCACCACTGAGTGTCTGCTACACTGCAACCTGCAATTTAGATGTACCCTTTTTTTCAATATGGATTTTTTTCTGTTGATTTTGTAATTTGTTGATGGATTTTAGTTAATTTGCAAGGAAGTAAGTTATAGTACTGAATTTGATCGACATAATTAGAAAATTATAGCTAATCATTCGTCAATTTGCAAGGAAGTTAGTCATACTACTGGATTTTGATCGATATAACTTATCTTATCTAATCTGAATATAACTTATTACTGAACTTATCATATCCTATATATATGAACTTATATTATCTTATTTGAACTTATGTATATTTTACTTTACTGTACTTATATTTAGCACATAAGCTAAATGATATGTCATTACATTTACGAATAACATATATGGTACACCTTAGGAGTACATAGAGCTATATAAACCCAAGAAACAATCTCAATATATTTTTCATTTTTTTAGAGTGGGCCACTTAAATTAAATGAATTGGGAGTATATAGTTCTATATACACCAAGGTGTGCCTTATAACATGCGCCTTACTTTCATGTCTTTGATATTACATTAATTATCTATGAATATTTACACTACGATTTAAGAAAAGTATCATAACTTCTAAAATAGATATAATACAAATCTCACGTACAACATGCAAGGGTCCAAAAGTTAGTCCAATATAATACGAAAGGTTTCTTAAAGAAAATTTGTATGACTCCTTGGATGGAAGTCTGACGTTCTGATCATAAAAGCTAACCTTATTTGCCTTTTAAGATGTTGGGTTAGAATGTGCATTCAGATCCTTAAATATAATCCAATCATAGACTAATATGTTCATTATTGATTTGCGCTATATATTCGATTATGTAATATTAGGCAATAATCATGTCTATTAATACGCCTATTATGGCACCTATTATCACACGTTATTTAGTTATGAGTGTATAATTTTTTTTGTTTTGAATATTTATTATGTGTCTCGTATTTAAGTACCATTTTGCTTTTTATGTTGACATAGTTCTTGTAATCATGCCTACCATCTAACACATAAATATTTATCAAATCCTTTTTATAACCTATATACCCTTTTATTTTGTAAACTTAATTTATTACTTCCTAAATCTATGAATACTATTAACTTATTTAGACATTAGGTGGATTAAATATGTAATTTTCATTGTATCATATTATTAGGTAAGATTTTGTTCAGCTCAAAAGTTAAGTGGCACATTAATAAAGAAACAATATTAAGTCTAAATAACAATAAAGGGAAAAAAGACAAATTAAACTTCTTTAAGAACATTTCACAAACATAAAAAATGATATGATTAGAAAGACTTTTCTTTTAATTGTTACTCCCTCATATCCCCAAATAACTCTTTGTTTCCAATTTTGACACTATTAATACGTAAAGAAATTCTTTTGAATTTTCTCCAATAAATAAGAAAAAACATAATCGTGTACGATCTTGTTTATTCGTCTCATTGAACCCATATTGAAGAAGTCATAATCCTTCACATCTTTCCATCTTAGATAAGTAATTCATAGATATTCTAAACCAATGTTAGATGTAACCAATAACTTTGATATATTTCTTAGTCCCCCTTCTGTAATCATCGGGACAAAGACAATTATACAACTTGCTTAAACAAAAAGAATCATATTTCGTGAAGAAAATAACATTTGTATATAATAAATATTTTGTTTGAACAATAATATAAAAAATTTCATCCAATAGGAAATATTACATTTTCATCCATGAGGAACATTTCAAGACAATCCGTTTTGGGAGAATTATTAAAATTGGGCTTCTCCAACACGTGAATCAATTGTACACGCAACATATATATATGTATATTAAAAGTTTTTAAAATTTCACTAATCTTGATATACTAACATTATATAGTTTGTTTAAGTAGTAGGACATATTTGATACTCGGAAACTAATCTATAAAAATTTCCTTTGTTTTAGCTAGATTGATACTCTCTTTTATGTCATCACTTGATTTTTTTTCTATAATTTTTTATTAAATATTTTTCAAGTAAATTCGCAATCCATGAATATTCAAAAACTAATCAATTAATTTTCTTTGTTTTGACTAAATTGATTCTCTCTTTTATGTTGTCACTTTATTTTTTGTATATTTTTCTATTGCAAAAGTTTTATGTAAATTCACATTCTATGAATAACTAGTTCCTTTCAATATCTTTTTTAAAAAAAAACATCGTTTACAAATGTGCTTAAATTGTAGCTGCAAGTTTGAATCAATGATGTACATAAATCCTTGTCTATAATTTTGTCCTTGATGTGTGCTAATTGATTTATTCTTTGATAATATAGTAGTTCTACTATGATCACCTTTTCGTTGTGCCTCCTTTTGATTTGCAACTCTTTTAATCTGATTTATATCATTCATATCTTAATAACCTTTTTTGTTTTGATTTGAATCAATAATTGCGCATGTCAATATTTTATCCATCCACACTACCATACAAATCTCATAGGTTTAGCATAAAAAAAAAGAAAATGTATAGATTTTCGTCATTTTGTGTTATATTTTGACTAACAAAATCTCGCATATCAAAATCTTATTGTTATCATAAATTAAGACCATAATGTCTGATATGGCAAACCAAGAATCTGACTCTCATTCTAGCTTTTTTCAAATAGAAAATATTTCTGATTTTATTTTGTAATTGACAAAATAATTTATAAGTGTAATATACTTGTGCTGTCATGCATATGATGGTAGTATTATTGGACCTTATTTGAAATCACCAATCTTATATGGACTAAAATTGAGGTGAACAAAATAGGGCAGTGTACGACTCAACTTTTATCGATAATTTGAAAACAACCATTATTTTTTTTTGTTTTTGCTAAGTGCGTAATTATATTCATGAAACTTTCATTATTATTATCATCCATGTATAATTGAAAACAAAAAGGCAGTGTATATATAAAAAACATATACATATGAGTTGCAATTCATATAATTTTTTAAGCAGCTCCATATTTACTCCCTTCAAATATATTCACTAATTCAATTGAAAAAAAAAATAGTGTACATATAAATAATATATACACGAAAGCATAATTTGTGTTGTAATTTAAATAAATTTTTAAGCAGCTCCATATTTATTTCCTTTAAATATATTCACTAATTCAATTAGTTTTCTTGGAGAAACACATATCAACTTTGTCGAGCGGTTATATATTGTCTACTATGTTGGGAGTTTATTTAATACAGTGTTTGGAGTGACACAATGATCGTTGTGAAGTTAAGTTAAGAAAACATCACTAAAGATCGGGGTATTAATAGAATTAGTATGTTGTATACACGCTAACTCCCACTCTAAATATCTATCAGTCATGGGTGATTTATTATCCATTTTTTCATGAGGAAAAAAAGTCATTGTGTAGATTATGAAATTTTTAATTACATAACTAGATAAATTATGTGCCTGAACAAACACTTCTTTTTCAGATTAATCTATTAGCATTTTGTTTATAGACAATTGAAGTACGTATGAGGATTGCTCAATAGTATATAATTACTATCATTTCTAAAATATACTTATTTTTTCAAAAAGGGCTATTAGGATTTTTTTTTTGATTCACTATCCATAAAAAAAACACTCGTGTACAGGTATCCTGAAGCATAAGTAGTTATCTATAGAAAATCAATTGTTGAATGAATATTTAATTCTTGAAAAAAAAGAATAATGACTCAACCCATTCTCTAATGTTGTTATGATCTCTTTAATTTGCATTCACTATCTACTTTCTTATTTTTTTTTGCTTTTACTTTCAGAATTTGATACATGTGCTTCCAAATTAATATAAAATCAATCTTTTAATAGCCATACATACACCTATCATATCTTCTAATATTTTCTATTCTATTTAAATATCTCGAAATCGTCATACAATAATATACTTAACATAACTGCCTTGACAGTGATTTATTCATAAATAAAAATAAGAAAAAAATTTAATATTCATTTAGAACTTTAAACCGTTTAGTTTGAACTACATTTTGTAATTTTCGGGCAACTAATGAAAACAAATGATTTTTCAATATGTACAATAAAAGACAGTCATGAGGGGCCTTGTTTGATTCGTCTCATTGTGTAGATTATTTGAAAAATCAATTTTTTGTAATTTTTACTAATTTGTGATTGAAGATATTGATTATACAAAATGTGTATTGGCACACGTACATTGGCAAAATGAAAAATCTATTAAGGGACTGATCAGGGAGTGTGTGTGAGAGTGTGTGTGTGAGAGAGATCATTGAGTTAAGATAAGAAACAGACATGAACTTTCAAATTTTAAATCGTTAATAAACTTTTTTTTTAGGGGAAATCGTTGAGGATGCATTTTTGCACGAAACTCCAAAATATTTTGTAAATTGATCACATAAAAAGAAATAAAAATATATCTTTTCTAAGATCTAACATGTATTTTTATGGAAATAAACATATAAATCGAATAAATTTAATAATCTTAACAAAATGAAAAACACTCATATCGTAATATTCTGAGGTCGGGGGTTTGATCCTTACTCCCACCATTATGCTGGGGTATTTCATTTGCAAGCTATGCATGCCTTACCAACCAATGTATTGGTGTTTCCTACAAGCTAGTAGCCTTGTAGGGATTAGTCTTTGCGCTGACTTAGTGGTTTTCACTTTTGAATTGTCAGTTTTCAAAATCATCATCTTTCCAATAAATTTGACTAATTTTTTATTCATTATAGGACATATATCATATGACTTTGAAAACCAAAAAACAGAAAACCATATTACTACCGAACGGGCCCTAAAAGATGTACTTATGTCAATCATCGAATTTTCTTTTTATTTCCATAAAATTGTTACTATCATAAGTTCTACTTTAGATCTGTCCATTTAAAGTCTTTGATTTATACCTTCCATGTTTGTTGACTTCTTTTTATATATATATTTTTTAAATTTAGTAGATCAATATACATCAACAATATCACTAATTCCCACGATCTTTTCTTTCTCTTGATTTACAAAATTACATATTCTTTTGCTGATCACTAATTTTCCTTTTGAGAGATGATTCGTTTGAAAAAAAAAAAAAGAACCGGAGACCGCCAAGACTTGTAATAATTAGTTAGTTTCTTCTAGTTGTAAATTGCGATACCTACAATCATATTTCAATCTCCATTTATAATTACCAAAAAAATCAAGTGAGGGATGTTTATGCCCTGCAGATTAGGGGAGAGATTTGATAATTTTTATCATAAGATGATATTGATGTTTATGCCGATTCAAATTTGGGAAATCTATTAATCATAGCATAGTGAATTCGGAATATTGCATAGAACTTACTCGTTGATTATGATTTACTTTTTTATTTTTTTAACAAACTTAATTATGAAATCAACCTTATCAATGGTTGAGATCTATCAATTACAATAGCTATAATGCTCTACTGTTACTAATTGTTTCTATTTTCTCCCTCCTCTCTCTTCTCTCTTCTCTCTTCTCTCTTCTCTCTTCTCTCTTCTCTTTTAGCTCATATATCTTCTCTTATCAAGGATAGGAGTTAGCTCAAGTGAGCTTCCCCTTGCCCCTGAGGTTAGGGGTTCGATCCTTACCCCCAGCATTGTGTTGGGTTATTTCCTTAGCATGCTATGCGTTTCTTACCAGCCAATATGTTGGTGTTTCCCACAAGCTAGTAGCCTTGTAGGGGTTAGCTCTTGAGCTGACTTAATTTCCTAATTAAAAAAATATCTTCTCTTATTTCTAATATAGATTACAATAGCTAAAATATATCTTCTCTCTTAGACGTAGGGATGGCAATTGGGCGGGGCGGGTGCAGAGGATGGTACCTCCACACCCGCACCCGCATAAAATTTCAATCCCCATCCCCGCCCCACCACCCATTGCGGGGGAAATTCCAGAACCATTCCCGCCCCACCAAGTATTTATTTATACCCATCCCCACCCCACCACCCGCATGGGTACCCACACCCGCTTCATACCCGCATCGTACCCACTTCATCCCCCCCCCACCACCCTCATTGGTATCCGCACCCACTTCGTACCTGCATCATACCCACATATTTATATTTTGCAAGATAAAATTATTAATAATATAAGTATATAAGTAGAATTTTAATCATATATATGTGAGGTGGGCGAAGGTGGAGCGGGGCGGGTGGGGATGGGGCGGGGCGGGCGGGAATAGCATAAAATCCACACCCGCTCCACCACCCATTGCGGGTAGGATTTTAATCCCCATCCCCGCCCCATCCCCACCAAACCTACCCGCCCCACTGCCATTCCTAGACTTAGACCATTATTGTTCCACAAAAGTTCATGAGTTTAGCTTGCAAATAATCATAAAAAACAGTATAATACCTTAACTTGTTGCCATTAATTCATAGCTCTCTATTTCCTCTCTCCTCCCTCATCTGCCATAACTCATTTTCTTTCTCCCTTGGTTCTGTGCTCGCACCCCAACCCCCCACTAGACCACCACCACCAAGCAACCACTAATAAAACTTGCAAGTGTCGTGGCCTAAATGGTTTAAAGAGATGCAGTAAAATTGCCCCCTAAATGGTTTAAAGAGATGCAGTAAAATTGCCCCCTAAATGGTTTGTGATTCACATAATAAAATTCTTAAGAAATGACTAAAATGTCGCGGAATCAATGCCTTAGGCCTGTTCTCCTCACCATATTTTTAGTCCAGTTCAATTCAGTTTAATTTAATTCAGCTCTGGACAATACTTTTACTGGAATACTGCTAATTGCTTGTAAAAATAATGTACTGCTAATTGATTGCAAACTTGTCCTTAAAATGCTTTGTCGAACTGTATTAGCACGCGTGGCAAACATATCACTTCCTAGTATATATGGAGAAGATTGTTTATGTTGGCTCTTATTGGTTTTGGAAATGAAATCTACAAATCTCTACAAATCACTAAAACTAATGAGGATAGTATTTTTTTGTAATCCAACTCTTCTTTTTATTGGATGGAATTATGGAAAGAGATTATGATAATTATAGTTTCTTTTATTTAAACTAAGCACATAAAATCTAGGAAAAATTGTGAATAACCACCTGTCAGATACCCCTATTTCAAAATAACCACCCCAATTTCATTTGCATTTAAATAACCACCTCTACTTAGCTTCACGTTTTTAAATACCCACCTTTTAACGGAAAAAGGTGACTCCGTTAACAGTGGGGCCTGTTGACACGCTTTTTTATTAAATTTCCCGCCAATTTTCCTCGACTTTGACCTATTTATATATCTGTAACATTGACAAACCTAATCTAAACAAATTTGGCAAAGATTTACTTCAATTCCACTGTGATTCCTCTTGAAGCTCAAAATTCAGGTATGTTCTTTGCAATTTCTAGGGTTTTAATGTATATATCTAGGGGAAATTAGGGCTTTTTCTTGTATTCTTATGAATTCTAAAAATTCTACCTTTAATAATCTTCTTCACAAAATCCCCACCAACTTGAAGCCTAATTTGATATTTCGACATTCTAGCAAGGGCAAAACTGAAATTAGGATTCTACCAATTTCATAAGGCAATCAACAGCAATTAAAAATCAATCAAAAACGAAAAAGAAATTGCTTAACCAAGCTTCTAATTACTTAATTGAATACTTTATACACAGATTAGTATAGTATAAAGGTTAAAGTTTCAGTTTTTTTACCTTGTTTAGGGCATATAATCAACTTCACTGACGACACAATGCAGTAACACCAGCGTCACTCACACCTTCTTCTCATTGTAAAAAACTGAGTTGCAGTTTAGAGAGAGAAAGAATCTTGTCCAGAAAAATTGAATGAAGAATTTCAAATGGGAGGGGAAGGTGAAATAATAATTGAAGTTTGAAGAAGAAAGAAGAGAAAGGAAAGAGAGAATAGGAAGAAAAGTGAGAAATGTGTGGTCTGTTGGAGGGAAATTAGGTCAGTAAAAAAAAATGGGCCCCACTCTTAACGGAGTCACCTTTTTCCGTTAAGAGGTGGGTATTTAAAAACGTGAAGCTAAGTAGAGGTGGTTATTTAAATGCAAATAAAATTGAAATTGGGGTGGTTATTTTGAAACAGGGGTATCTGACAGGTGGTTATTCACAATTTTTCCTAAAATCTAAGCACCAAATTTACGAACACAATTTCTTTATTTAAACTTTTTCCTTAACACTTAATATTCAAGCAAAATGTGTATCTAAAGTAAACAATCCGACTTGCGTGGACCCGGTTCACACTAAAAATAGTGTGGACCAGGCCCAGGCACGTGACCCGTTATATCATTTTAACATACACTATATCATTATAGCATACACTATATCATTGTAACACACACTATATCATTTTAACACACGCTATATCACTTTAACACACACTATATCACTTTAACATACACTATATCACTTTAACATACACTATACCATTGTAACATACACTGTATCATTTTAACACACATTATATCACTTTAACATACACTATATCACTTTAACATACACTATATCACTTTAACATACACTATATCATTTTTATACACTATATATTTTAACATACACTATATCACTGTAACATACTCTATATCATTTTAACATACAATATATCATTTTAACATACACTATATCTTATCAATATACACTATCATAAACTCACGTGATATGGATCGGGTGCACACTAATTAGTGTGCACCGGGTTCATATTAGTTTTTTTAAAAGTAAATGAGTAGAATTTCATAAAACAGAGCTAGTAAATATACATTAGAATTAGTGGTGATGTTGCAAAATTTTATCTCCAGAGGTTTTAGATTAGAATTAGTGGTGATGTTGCAAAATTTTATCTCAAGAGGTTTTAGATTGTTTAAATTTGACATTATAATAAATGTTAAGGGCTAATTTTATTTAATGTAGAGTACTTGTTTAGAAACAAACTAGTTATTAGGCCCGGGCTATGCCCCAGGTAAAAAAAAATTTCATTTATTAATATTGTACTTTGATATGATAACACTAAATACAACTTGGTCTAGTGGTTAAAACTTTAGTACATGAACCATGAGGTCATGGGATCAAAACCAATACTATGCAATTTCTAATTTTTTTTATTGTACATGGATTACATGAACTAAAACTCCCTAGGGAGAGCGCCACGTGGCACCGTTCCTCGTTTACGCACGCCTTTTAATATATTAGTATAGATGTAGGGGAAGAACACGATACTTTTGTACTATGATGACAAACATTTATATAAGTATAAATGTGAATTAAGTTAACACTAGCAATAATATACTCCATCCGTTTTCTAAAGATCTTCCCTCTTTCCGTTTAAGGGTGTTTCCAAAAGATCTTCCCTCTTTTGCTTTATTCCTTATTTGGCAAAACAAATTTCCCTATTTACCCTCTCATATCAGTATCATATGGTCCATCATTACATTATCAATTCAATTTTACTCCCTTTCTCTCTCCTACTTTAACCCCTTTTTATTTGTTTATTTATCTTAACCCCTTTCTCTCTCCTACTTTACTCACACCATGCCCCACACAACTTGATTTTCCTTGGTATCTGTAGGAACAGTAAGTGGGAAGATCTTTAGGAAACGGAGGGAGTATATAATATATTCTATTAATCGGGATATAATTTTAACTTTTTCTAAGTTCGTCAAATCTTATAATACCTTGTAATTTAAAACATGTCATGTTAGCTAAACACATTTTATGCTAATGACGAGTTCCTGTATAACTAAGGGCATGTTCTCCCCAGCTTATTTTCAGTTCAGTTCAGTTCAATTCAGTTCAGTTCAGTTCAACTCTTGACAATACTTTTACTCTCACATATCACTATTCATTTCAGTTCAGTTCAGTTCAGTTCAATTCAATTCAGTTCAGTTCAATTCAGTTCAGTTCAACTGTTTTATGCCGAAGAGAACAGGCCCTAATTGACTCCATGATTGCAGGATCAATTTATTATTGGAATAGTTATGAGAGTGTTCACAAAGGAAAAGATAAACTGATGCAATAAACCTAGTGCAAATGATTAATAAGTCCATTTTAAACGAATCAATCAGGAAATGTTCGGAATAAAGAACTTACAGTCTTACACTATCGCAACACATCATTCTCAAAAAATGGAAAATGAAGTATATACATACCTCTTGACAAAAACTAATGCTTTCGAGGTCATATTTCTTGTTTAGATGTTCTCGGGTTAATAAATTTTAGGAAAAAGCTAAATGCAGCCCTAAGGGCTGCATATAAGAAGTTAAAAATGGATAAAACAAGCATTAAATAATCATTTATTACATAGATTAATGCAAAGTTTTGTCATAAATTTACAACTAAATTTCAAATAAGCAATGTATTTATATCTTATATACAGCCCTAAGGGCTGCATATAGCATAACCCTATATTACTAACTTTTTATGTAAAATATTACCATATGAAGTTAAATGTCTATTTTTTATTTAATGAGTTGGAAAAAAAGTGATTCCATGATTTAAGGATCATATTAAATTTTGGAGAATAGTGAGATGGTTTGAAAAGGAAAAAATAAGGTGGTGCAATTGACCTCCTTTTTGGTAATTAACGCTTTAGACTTCCCTTTTTCAGAGTTTTTATAGTTAACTCTCTTTAAAATATGTATGCCTAGATAATTAAGGAAAAATACAATTCTTATATAATTTAGTGCTTGTTAGCTTTTGCCATTTAAAACATATCGAAATTTTGATTTACTTGCTTCTATAATTTTTATATATTATTATGTCCATGTATTCAAGTGTTCCAGAAAAAGTAATTTTGAATAAAAAAAACCTTGCACAATCATCATATAATATCTTAAATTTTATATTAATATATACAGTTGAATTATTAGTATCTAAATTAAAATGATTCAGAATAAATACAATATCCTAAACAAATACGTTAATCTTTCAAAAAAATTATATATGTGGTACATTATATATTTATAAGTAAACATTTTGCCACCAATAATCCAATAAAGTGAACATTTTAACAATAGTAATATAATCACTATATACTTGTGTATCATAAACATATGAATCAAATGAAGTTTAAATAGTGTCACATTAGCTATAAATTACTAATTTTAAATTAATATGCTAATGTTTAAAAATGATTTAGTTCAGTTTAATTTGGATCAGTTTAATTTAGTTCAACTCAGTTTAACTTAATTTCTACTTTATTTATTATCATTACTATTAGTTATAATTTCATTCAATTCATTTCTGTTCAGTTCCTAATTTATGTATCCCACATCTGAGAGACAAAAGTAAAAAATCACACTCGCAAGTATGAAAAGGACCTGATTCAGAATCACAAATGCATCTTTTCTTGGTTCTAGCTGTAGAATCATTATTGGACTCTTGGTTGGAATTTTCAAAGTCCCACACTGGAGAGGAAGTAAGAGTAACATGGGACTCGTTGTATTAAAGGGGCTTGTATAGATAGATATGGTTGTTGGGCCTTAATTGTTTAATGTAGATCAGTCTGACATATATACTTATCAAGAGTTTGACAAGATTTTATTGGGCTAGCCTAAAGGCCCGATGAATGTTAGGCTAAACTTTCTTTTAATTTTTTAAATTTCGAGCTGAGCTTAGCTTTGTTCTTTTCAAGCTCGAGCCGAGCTCAACCTCATCTGCTCTCGAGCTGAGCCGAGCTGAGCTTGGACAAGTTCGGTCTTGGTTCGCTCCGTTAACACCCCTAGACAGGGTATAGTTTATGTGTTTGCTAACTAGAAATTTCTAAAGAGTGAGGCCGAGCTTGGACATGTTCGGTCTTTGTTCGGCTTATTAACACCCCTAGGTAGGGTATGTGTTTGCTGACTAGAAATTTCTAGAGAGTTGAACAACAGTGTTAGCTAACCTTAGACATCACATTAATTTCATAATTGGAGATATGCCCTTATAAATTTGCATATAGATTATATTACTTTAATACACTTAGTGAGACCATGAGGTACATATATATCCACCTATTGAAGCGTTTAATCGTTTAATCCGTATGATTTTTCTAATGTCCACTGGATGGAGGAATGCATGTGATTAAGAAAGCACAATGAAGGCAAATACAACAAGAGAAAAAAACTATTTCCGATGTTCTTTCAATTGCTTTGTCATTAATTATATTGTTGCTTTATGAAGATGCGTTTTTTGGACGAAACTTTGTAAATAATTTTTTTATTTTTATAAATTATTACTAGATGTTGTAGATGTAGTTACTTAATCAATTTAGCTTCAATAATAATTTTGCATACATAACGTGTATATAAGGCTAGTATTATTTGTGAGATAATGCTTATACCATATTAGATCATTTGGACAAATAAGTCTCGTGCGGCAGCGACAACAATCAGTCCTTTAATAAGTCCCACCTTTGTGATGGCTTTAATCCCTGCATGGGGTGAGTTTGTTGCCTTTTTTCGAAGGGTTTGTTAGGCTCATGTTTGTGTTTTTGTGTTGTATTAAGTTTTAGAGTCGCATATTTAGAAGTGTTTTCTGACATATATGTGGCGCTGCTGGTGAGTCGGGTTAGGGATGTTGCTCTCAAAAATCAATCCTGCCCGATCATTCCAAAGGCTATACCAAATTGGATCTTCGATGAGGTGGATGTATTCCCACATCTAATTATAGGATATCGGAGCAGTTCGTCAGTGAAGCTATTAGTTCAAGGATTGATATGACTTGTATTGTATTTGGAACATGTGATGTTTGTATTCCTATAATGCTTTGTGATTAATGAAAGTGAAAGTATTGGGTCAGACCGTCTGACCCAATACCTTCCGTCGGACGGGTTGAGCCCATCAAAACGCGCGGGCTTTTTTTCATATTTGTTTATTTAAAAAAAAAACATTTAACGGATATTAGGTTATATCTTTTTACGAGTTTGAAACTGTTTTTTTGATATCTGCTTGATTCTCGCTAGTTTTAAAACTGATTCTTCTTCTTTTCAAAGAAACGGATTCTTCGATATTAATTACTGATTATTTCTAGAATTTTTCTGGTTCTCTGCTTCTCTGCTTCGCTTCTGTTGAAATTTAGCTTGTTTTTTTGTTCGTAGTTCATTACTGTTGCATTGCAAATATGGTGAAGAGGATCAGAGATGATGATTCTAGGTATAATTTCGTTTGATTTTTGCTGTAAAATTTTTTTTGTTTTCAAATTCTTAGCGTTTTGTTGTTGTAATTGTAATGTAGCCCGAAGTCGAAGAAGGTGAAGATTGTTGCATCTTCAGGAAAAATTTTGGTACTGTCTACTGCTGGGAAGAAGAAAGAGAAATATGGTGATTATGATCCAAGGTATATTTCAAGTTCTTAGTGTACTTACTGCTGGATGTTTTTAGTTTATTATTGTATTTATTTCAT
This sequence comes from Beta vulgaris subsp. vulgaris, assembly GCF_026745355.1. Taxonomy (NCBI): domain Eukaryota; kingdom Viridiplantae; phylum Streptophyta; class Magnoliopsida; order Caryophyllales; family Amaranthaceae; genus Beta; species Beta vulgaris. The sequence continues at coordinate 19,549,998 of NC_079205.1, read as the reverse complement.
GTTGTTAGGGTTTGTGTTTCAGTTTATGTTGTTTTGTATTATTCACATATGTTTTCAGTTGATGTTGTTTTTCAGTTGATTTTTATATTCTTTCCGTTGATTCTAGTATTCTTTCAGTTGCTTCTTGTATTCTTTCAGTTGATGTTGTTTTTCAGTTGATATTTATATTCTTTCAGTTGATTCTAGTATTCTTTCAGTTGCTTCTTGTATTCTTTCAGTTGATGTTGTTTTTCTTTCATTTAGACATTTCTACCTTTCGTTTGGTGTTTTTCATTTGTTTTTCTTTACTTTTTTTGTAAAATAAAGATGTGTAACTGAAAAATGAAGAAGTGTAACTGAAACAATGTAAATTGTAACTGAATATTTTTAGTCTCATTGGAATACAATGAAATGAAGTAATCATTATACTAAATGAAATAATAAGAAGTCTAACTGAAAAAATATAGAAATCTAACTGAAACAATGTAAATGACAACTGAAATTTTTTAGTCTTTATTGGGAATACAATGAAATGAAGGAGTCATTATACTAAATGAAATAATAAGAAGACCAACTGAAAAATAAAGAAGTCTAACTGAAACAATGTAAATTCTAAATGAAAATTTTAAGTGTAATTGGAATACAATGAAATGAAAGAATCATTATACCAACGGAAAAATAAAGAAGTCTAACTGAAAAATAAAAAAGTCTAACTGAAGCACTATATAGACTAGCTGAAAAACAAACAAGTCTAACTGAAGCACTATATAGACTACCTGAAAAACAAACAAGTCTAACTGAAGCACTATATAGACTAGCTGAAAAACAAACAAGTCTAACTGAAGCAATGTAAATTTTAACTGAAAATTTTAAGTGTAATTGGAATAGAATGAAATGAAAGAATCATTATATTAAATGAAATAATAAGGACTAGCTGATAAAAAAACAAGTCTAAGTGAAGCACAATAAAGACTAGCTGAAAAACAAAGAAGTCACTCTGAAGGACTGTAAGGACTAGCTGAAAAACAAACAAGTGTAACTGAAGCACTGTATTGACTAGCTGAAAAACAAACAAGTCTAACTGAAGCACTATATAGACTAGCTGAAAAACAAACAAGTCTAACTAAAGCACTATATAGACTACTTGAAAAACAAACAAGTCTAACTGAAGCACTATATAGACTAGCTGAAAAATAAACAAGGCTAACTTAGAGGTGATCATGGGCCGGGCCGGGCCGGGTTCGGGCCGGGCCGCGGCCAAAAAAATTTGCCCATTGGCCGGGCCGGGCCGGGCCGGGCCTAAATTCGGGCCGAATTTTTGTGTCCAAAGCCCGCTATTTCGGGCCGGGCTTAGCGGGCTTTTGCGGGCCAAAACGGGCCGGGCCAAAAAATAGACTAAAAAGTCGTTTTTAGCTTGCCCAAAGCCCGCCCAAAAAAAAAAAAAATTGACCGGGCCGGGCCCGGCCCGGCCCGCGGGCCGAAAAATTCTGCCCAAACCCGGCCCAAAAACGGGCCGGGCCGGGCCGGGCCAGCGGGCCGGGCCATGTTTGATCACCTCTAGGCTAACTGAAGCACAATAAAGACTAGCTGAAAAACAAACAAGTCTAACTGAAGCAATATAAATATTAATATAACTAACTGAATCTCGAGTAGCTGAAAAATCAACAAGTGTAAATTTGAATACAATTAGTGACTGGAATACAATTCGAGTAGCACCATATTCATTCGGATGCCTTGTCTTCATTTTACGCTTCTCAAAATGTCCTTTTACTCTCAAAATAAACAAGTCTAACTGAAGCAGAATAGAATGAAATGAAAGAATAAGACGACCAACTGAAAAATAAAGTAGTCTAACTGAAAAAGAAGTGATCTTTGTATTCTTTCAGTTGCTCTTTGTATTCAATCAGTTGATGGTGGTCTTCTTTCAGTTGATGTTTGTATTCTTTCAGTTGAACTTTGTATTCTTTCAGTTGATCTTTGTATTCTTTCAATTGCTCTTTGTAATCTTTCAGTTGATGGTGGTCTTCTTTCAGTTGATGTTTGTATTCTTTCAGTTGAACTTTGTATTCTTTCAGTTGATCTTTGTATTCTTTCAGTTGATGTTGTCGCTTGTTTTCATATAGTCTTATTATTTGATTAAACTTTCTTTCTTTCAGATGTGATAAATCATTGTCTAAGAAGAAAGGCAAAGTTGATTTATCACCAGTGAAGTTTTCGTTTTCAAGGTCTAATCCAGATGAACAGAAAGACACGTTTGATAGATCGTACGTTTTTTCATTATTCTCCTTCTATATTATATGATTGTTTCTTTTTTTTAATTTATTTTTGTTCACTTTTCTTAGGAATTTCACTGAGCAAGAATTGAAGTCTATTAGTCTACAAGTATTGTCAGACTATTCTCATTTACATGAAGTTGTTAGTAACTTCAGTGATGAGCAGAAAAGAGAGATTAGGGAAATTGGGTTTGGGAGTCTCTTAGATATTAGGATAAAGAAGTTCTGTCCTGATCTGAATTTGGAGGTGTTGTTGAATTATAATGCTTCCGGAATGATGTTTCGACAAAGAATGGTAAATTGATTTTTAATAAGTTTACCATTAGTGATGTTTTGGGTTTACTTGTGTCAGATAAACCAGTTGAGGTTATAGATGATGATGCCTTTAGGAGGAAAGGTAGTCAGGTAGAGGCTGGAAGTGCCAGGAAGGATTGGCATAGGTTCCTTGGTATTTCTGACCCCAAGAAGCCATACATTGGTAGAAAAAATTGGGATGATTTGTTTAAGAAGCATCAATCTGGGGATGATTTGAAGAAGTTGTTTGTTATCTTTTGCTTGTCCAAGCTTCTATGTCTAATAGCTGATTTAGGGCCTGTCCTGAAGTGTGCCAAGAGTTTGGAAGATGTATCTACGATTTCAAGCTACGACTGGTGTGGATATATCTTAAGAAGTCTTTGTGCTGTTGTTTTGGACTGTCATCAGTCTATAATGATGAAGAAGAATGAGCTGGGACAGAAGAAAGTGACATTCAAGCTTCGGGGATGCATTAGCGCTTTGGCTCTTTCTGTTATCCACAACTTCAAATGTCGTAATCTGAATTTTTCAAATGTCAGTAAGCCATTTATCACTTATTGGCAGGAAGAGAAGGATTTGAGTAGTGTTGTGAAGCAGTTTGAGATCAACATGGATTTTATTCTGCCGGTGAAGCGTGAAAAACAGAAGCTTGAGTTTAAAGCTCCTAGTGTTAGTGTTGCTAGTAGGAAGTCTGGTTCTCCTATAATAAAGGTGGTTGAGGGTCCATCACCTTCAACTAGGCAGCTTGTTATGGATCTTCCTCATAGTTTGATGACTGATGAGGAAATAGATGCTCTTGATGTTCCTGTGAGTTTCATTTATCTTATGTTTTTATTATTGTTATACTCTTAAACTCTAAGTGAAGACTGTTAACCTCTAACTGAAATAATGTTAGTTCTAACTGAAGAGTATATATACATACCAAATGAAAATATTTTTTCTTTATTCATAATATAAGACAACTGAAAAGAAATAAGTCTAACTGAAAATAAGAAGTCTAACTGAGAAATAAAGAGTCTAACTGAAACTAAATAAGTCTAACTGAAAACTAAAAGTCTAACTGAAAAGTAATAAGTCTAACTGAAAACTAAATAAGTCTAACTGAAAATAAATAAGTCTATCTGGAAACTAAATAGTCTAACTGAAAACTAAATAAGTTTATTTTTATTTCATTTAAGTTTTCATTTGATTGTTGGATTCTTTCAGTTGGTCCTTATTTTTTTTTATGTTGTTTCTGTGTCATTATCATATTGATTTGTTTGTTTATTTTGTTTTGCTCTTTTAATTGAAGGAATATGTGAAGAACATGCACAAGTTGAAGAGGAATGCGCTTGCATTCTGTCAAGTGAACTTGGAGATTGCCCAAAATATTCGGGAGGAAGGCGAGAAGCTGTCTCAAGACAGTATTTCTCTGGATGACAGTGAAGTATTTAACCAGATTTTTGAGTCAAATTGACGACATATGCAAGCGTCATTTGGAAGCGAAAGACAGTGCAAACAAAGTTGATCCTACAATTTCACTATTGGTGAAGCGGACTGTGATTTGGAGTTTGAAGAAATGAAATGTTCCTGATTTGGATTCTGGTGTTCATGGAGTTGAAGAGAAAGAAGGAAGTAAGTTCCTTTCATTATATTGTTTCATTTTGTTGTTGTAGTTTTGTAATCTGGTTGGAATAAAATTTTAGACTCTAACTGAAAGAAATGTTTAAATGAAGAAGTAAATAGCTAACTTTGAGACTCTAACTGAAAGAATAAAAAGACCAACTGAAAACTTTGACAGTCTAACTGAAATAATATAACACCAGCTGAAATTAGATGAATATTAAATGAATTTTTTCACTTCAATTAAGTTTTTATTTGATTGATGGATGTTTTCAATTGATGGTTTTTTTTCATCTGGTGGAAACATTGTTTCAGTTCTTGTGTATTTAGTTGTTTCTTTTATGTTTTGAATGAAGATGATGAAAAGAAGAGAGGAGGATGAGAAGAAGAGGAATGCTGATGATGATCAGCATAAAGATGATGATGATATGATGATGATGATGATGATGGTGATGATAAGGATCACCAGAATTATAATGAGACAAAGAGATGATGCTGATGATAATGGTGATGCTGGTCTTCAAGGAGATGAAGACAAAGGAGAGAGACAAGGTGGAGAGTGAAGTTCCTTATTGTATTGTTTCAGTTTGTCATTATAAATGAAAAAGTTAAATAGCTAACTGAAAGAATAAAAAGACCAACTGAAAATCTGATACTCCAACTGAAATAATATTAATACTAGCTGAATATCATATAAATACCAAATGAAACTTTTGCTATTTGTTTTTATTTAATCTGGTGGAAAAATTATTTCAGTTTGTCAATGAATTTGATTCATTTTTGATTTTGTGTTTTTCAGTTCTTGTGTGTTTAGATTTTTTTTTTATTGTTTTTGTTTTTGAATGAAGATCATGAGAAAGAACCAAAGGAAGATGATAAGAAGACTGGTAATGCTGATGATGATGGTGGTCTTCAAGGAGATAAAGAGAAAGGAAGAAATAAAGAGTTGGATGTTGGGGTTCATGCAGATGGAGAGAAAGGAGGAAGTAAGTTTCTTTGATTTTATAGCTAATTGAAAGAATACAAAAACCAACTGAAAATGTATGATCTCTAAAGGAAATAATATCTTATAAATAGCAACTGAAATATTTTTCAGTTTGTAACAATATGAAAACGAACTGAAAAATAAATAGGGCTAACTGAAGTACTATAAAGACTAGCTGAAAAATAAACAAGTCTAACTGAAGCACTATAAAGACTAGCTGAACAATAAACAAGTCAAACTGAAAGAATATAAGACCAACTGAAAACTTTGATACTCTAACTGAAATAATTAATACCAACTGAATATCATATAAATATCAAATGGAACTTTTTTATTTATTTTTTATTGTTTTGTTTTTGAATTAAGATGTTGAGAAAGAACAACCAAAGGAAGATGATACGAAGACGAGGAATGCTGATGATGATCAACTTAAAGGGGCTAAGGATAAGGATAAGTGTAAGAGTTCTACACATATCCCTACTCGCACCGCTGTTGGTGTTGATCTTGTTGATCTATGTACTCCTACTCCTCCTCCTGTTGTTAAGTGTTGAGAAGTATATAGAGAAAGTCTTGGAGAGTTGATTCTTCTGCTAAAAGGAAAAAGATACCTGATTTCGATGGCCCTTCATTCCAACTATTAACTCCTAGTCCTGTTGTTGAGGATGTTGGATTTGCAGACAGTGCAGAGAGTGGTGAGGGTGTTGGAAGTTCAATTCCAATCATCACTCCAGTAAATGTAAAATATCCTCGAGTAAGTATAGTTTTGTTTGTGTGTTTGTTTTAATTTGTTTATTTTTCTGTTTCAGTTAGTGTATGTTTCTTGTCATTTAGTATATCTTTCTATTTCAGTTAGTGTATGTTTGTTGTCAGTTAGTGTTTGTTTCTTGTCAGTTAGTATCAGTTTATGTTTGAGTTAGTGTAAGTTTCATGTCAGTTAGTGTTTGTTTCTTGTCAGTTAGTATTATTTTATGTTTCAGTTAGTGTATCTTTCTTGTCAGTTAGTAATAGTTTATTTTTTATTTGGTTTGTGTTTCTTGTCAGTTAGTATCTGTTTCTATTTTCAGTTAGTGTATGTTTATCTTTCAGTTAGTATATCTGTCATTTTTGTTTAAAGTATTTTTTTGATATTTTAATTGAATGCAGGGTGATGGCTCTTATTCTGATCAATCATCATACAAATCCTACAAACCTCAGAAACATTCAAAGTCAGAAATTCCTTCAACACCTGAATTATTGAAGGGGTGGGACTATGACCATACTTCAGAGAAATCTGAGAAAGTTTTGATAGTTAAGGAACCAGGTGATGATTATGACGATGAAGGTTTGGATGACTCATTGATAGGGTTTGTGCACAAGGAGTTGATTCATGAATGAGCCCAAAAAAGAAGAGGATGAGGCGAAAGATATGGAATGTGCGTGTTGTTCTTCTTCTACACCTGGTTGCAGGCTATCCTGTCAACAATCATGGCATATATTGTGTCGAAGCTTGCAACAATATAAAAGTACTGAGTGATCTGTCTCCTGAGCAGAGTTGCTGGTTGATTATCTATCTACAATGAGTTTGAAGATCTTTCAATCATGTCATTGGATATAGATTCGGAAGATATAAAGATGAGAAATCATATTATGCAAAGTGATCTACAAAGTGATCTCATTGTGGATTTTGAGAATAATGACAGCAACTACGCGGTTCCATTGTACAAGTTTGACTTTATTAGCATGCCTCGTCAAGGTTGGTTGACTAGCGGAGTTATTGAGGATGGCCTGCATGTTTAATAGGCAAGAAGAGGAATCACCTTCTGCAACGAGGAGATTCTGGTTTAATTTATGCCTTTTGTAAGTGTTTAGTGTTATTGCTTAGTTTTATTTTTCATTTTGTTTTATTCTCTGTTTTCATTTGGTCATATTATTTTTTCAGTTGGTCATCTTCTGTTTTTCAGTTTGTCATATTCTGTTTTCAGTTGGTTATTTAGTATTTGTTTTCTTTTGTTGCAGAACTATATCAATTGGATGTGTGCTGAGAAGGTAAAAAAGGTTCAGCTTGATAGAGAAATTGCTGAAAATGAGCATATTTTGAAGAAGCTGAAGGGCACTAGTGAATATGATGTCAAGTTGAAAGAATGGGAAGAGAAGAAGAAAAAGTTGGTTACAAAAGATGATGATTTATTTTTCAATAAATGTAAGGAAGCTATATCTTCATGGGTGAAATCATTTCCAGGAATGATATTCGAGAAGCTGAACTGGTTAGTTATATTGTATTATTGTTGACCATTTTTTTATTCCCTTTTGATTTACTTAGTATTAGTTTATGTTTTATTTAGTGTATGTTTGTTGTCAGTTAGTGTATGTTTCATGTCAGGTAGTATTAGTTTATGTTTCATTTGGTATATGTTTTTTATCGGTTAGTGTATGTTACTTGTCAGTTAGTATCAGTTTATGTTTCAGTTAGTATATGTTTCTATTTCAGTTAGTATATGTTTCTAGTTCAGTTAGTGTATTAGTTTATGTTTCAGTTAGTGTATGTTTCTATTTCAGTTAGTGTATGTTTCTATTTCAGTTAGTGTATGTTACTTGTCAGTTAAACTAGTTATGTTTATTAGTTAGTATTTTCTATTTCAGTTAGTGTATGTTTCTAGTTCAGTTAGTGTATATAAATCAGTTGGAGTAATTTATATTTCAGTCAGTGTTTTCAATCTTTCAGTTAGTGTATGTTTTTGTTTCAGCTAGTGTTGTTAGTATTTCATTTAGTTCTTTGTTCTCTGTCAGGTAGACTTATTGCTTTTGCATCTTATGTTTATTTTCCAGATTTTTGTTCCTGTTCACAAGGATGATCATTATACTGTCTTGGTGCTGAACAAGAAAGATAAAAGGATTGAAAACATTGACAATCGTACAGACATGAAGGATATTGATAGATATATTCATGAGGGATTTAACGGTCTTATATACTTTGTACGTACGCTTTTGTGATTGGATTGTTTTTTATTCCATTTTATTACTTTTTTTTTAATTGTTCTTAACTTTTTCATCTTCAAATGCAGTGTCGTGCTTTTGATGCTTTTATGAAAGGTAATATGAGATGTCGTGATTTTGATCATCTCCAACATTGGCAAACATCGACTCTTTATTTCCCTTGGAGGAGCAAGGACAACAATTGATTGTGGTGTCTATGCAATCAAATGCATGGAGCTGTATGATGGTCAAAATGCTAATCAGTTTCCACTTGTTGAAAAGGATATGATAACTTTATTGTTTTTAGGGAGAATTTTTACTTGTTAGATTTCTGTTTTTGAAACTTTTTTAATAGAAAAGGGTATGATAACCAGTTAGTGAAGCACTTTAGAGACTAGCTGGAAAACAAAGAAGTCTAACTGAATCACTATAAACACTAGCTTAAAAAAAAAACAAGTCTAACCGAAGCACTATAAAGACTAGCTGAAAAATAAACAAGTCTAACTGAAGCACAATAAAGACTAGCTGAAAAACAATCAAGTCTAACTGAGACACAATCATTACTAGCTGAAAGATAAACAAGTCTAACTGAAGCACTATAAAGACTAGCTGAAAAATAAGCTGGTCTAACTGAAGCACTATAAAGACTAGCTTATAAAAAAACAAGTCTAACTGAAGCACTATAAAGAGTAGTTGATGTTGTTGCTTGTTTTCAGTTAGTCTTATTTTTTACTTGTTAGATTTCTGTTTTTGAAACTTTTTTAATAGTGTTGATTTTATTATTTTTCAGGCAGCCACCAAAAACCTTGAGCGGTGCAGGCTTGCACTTCGTCTTGTGGAGCATCCTTTAAACAAACTGAGAGACAAAGTGAAGCATGATTGTTATGTTTGGTCAGCAAACAAGCCTCAACTTATGCAAAGACAGAAGTTAAGGAAGGAAAAAGAGGCTGCTCTAGATAAATTAGCATTTAATCGATCAAAGAGGATAAATAGAAAAGAAGCACGAGTTTTACAGCGAAGGAGGGAGCATGAGGAGGCAGTCGAAGACGTGTTGAATAATCATTTTGAAGACAAAGTCAAATTAGAGCAATTGTTGAATTTTCGTTATTCTTAGTTGCCAAACTGTCATTTTTATTATAATGTACAGTAGAAACAGCACACAACTAAATTTTGTAATGCACAGTAGAAATAGCACACAACTCATTTCATATTTTTTATTTTTAGAATTGTACATTTACACTTACTTTGAATGGAATACATTTGTGTAAATGAAATTGTTTGAGAATTAATTGGAAAAATACAATCACCACCTGAAAAATGAAAAATCTAACTCATAATGATAAGTCTATGACATATATTTGTAAATATAAATTTTAAGTCTAACCGAAGCACTGTAAAGACTAGCTGAAAAATAAACAAGTCTACCTGAACCACAATAAAGACTAGCTGAAATATAAAACAAGTCTAACTGAAGACCTTAAAACTAGCTAAAAAAAAGCAAGTCTAACTGAAGCACTAATAAGACTAGCTGAAAAATAAACAAGTTAACTGAACACAATTAATACTAGCTGAAAAATAAACAAGTCTAACTGAAGCACAATTAATACTATACTAGCTGAAAAATAAACAAGTCTAACTGAAGCAGTATAAAGATTAGCTGAAAAATAAACAAGTTTAACTGAAGCACAATTAATACTAGCTGAAAAATAAACAAGTCTAACTGAAGCACAATTAATACTATACTAGCTAAAAAATAAACAAGTCTAACTGAAGCACAATTAATACTATACTAGCTGAAAAATAAACAAGTCTAACTGAAGCAGTATAAAGATTAGCTGAAAAATAAACAAGTCTAACTGAAGCACAATTAATATAAGCTGAAAAATAAACAAGTCTAACTGAAGCAATATAAAAGCTAGCTGAAAAATAAACAAGTCTAACTGAAGCACTATAAATACTAATTTACTAACTGAATTTCGAGTAGCTGAAGAATAAACAGGTGTAAATTTGAATACAATTACTGATTGAATACAATTGAAAACTAATATTATTTTACACTATTCAACTTCAGGTACATTTGGGGTTTTTGTTCCATATTCATTCGGATGCCTTGTCTTCATTTTACGCTTCTCAAAATGTCCTTTTACTCTCTTGTTTCCCTTTGGGGTCTTCCTTTTGTCTTTATCACCTCAGGATTTTCAACTGTCTGTCTTCGTAGTTCTTCGTCTTCGATTTCTTGTTGTTTTTGTTGATCGTCTTGAAAACTTCTTTTACGATTTGTATAATTCCTTCAACGACTTGTCACATAATTTCTTGCATCCTCATTTGATTGACATATTGACACTAGGTTGTAGAAATTCTTGGTTATTGCATGTCTCCATGGTGTCCAAAACAGTGCATTTTGGTTTTGGTCCTTGTCTCTGTAATAAATGTTTCTTAGTCAATTATTTCATTTGACTAACTAAATTTTTCAGATAGCTGATAAATTTTTCAGGTGGTCTTAATTGTTTCAGTTAGTTAAGTGTTAAACCCCACACCCCGAAACCCCCTACCACCAAAATCCCCCCTCCCACACACAAACAAAACCCCCAAATATTTTTCTGTTAGTAACATTAATGGATCAGTTAGTTATACTAATTTTTCAGCTGGAGCCTTTTTTTTTTTCAGTTGACTAAGTAAATTTTCAGGTGATTTGTGAATTGTTTCAGTTGGAGTCTTCATTTTTTCAGTTAGTTGCATTAATTTGTCAGTTAGTCATATTGATTTATTTCACTAACCTTGAACATTCTCCCATACTGCTGACTTTGCAAGTCTTGTCCATCTCTTAAGGATATATTGTTCTGGGATTTGAAATATGCTGAACATGTGCATGACCCTTATTATGTGAAAGCAAAGCATCCCCGTCTCTGTGAAGCATTGACATGAGCACACTAATTCTGTTGTAGCCTCATCGTATGCTACGTTATGTGAATTGCTGAAATCTTCTGGTGAGACTTCAAACAACTTCAGCTCTGAGTTTTCTGTTGCAAATGCTCGTAAAAAGGATGCCATTGCCCACTCATACTCTGTTTCAAAGTCATTATACAGTGCTAGTGTGTATACATCAGCTGCATGTTTCAGAAGCTTTGATTTGGATTTGACAGCTTTGGGACGTTCGGTTCTGTTCCGGAAGTTGTCACTAGTTTCATTGCTTCTCCATCTCTTGACTGTTTGCTCAAATATATGGTAGAATTCAAACAAGTTTGTTGTTGCTTTTGCATTGAATGATATTGCCTTGTTTGTGACTTCACTTCTTTGTGATGATAAGATTCCAGCTGAAAACATATCCCTATTTAACGCGGTGCACCACTTGTGTCTTTGATCATATGCTTGATCGAACCATTCCTTTTTCTCGTGTCCATACATTTCCATCATTGTCGCCCACAATTCTTCAAAGCCTGATTCATTTTGACGCCCCATCAAGCAGTTCTTGAACATGTTCTTGAAGTCTTCATTGGTCTTGAGGGATCCGAAGTGGCTTACAAAGTTCTTCTCTATATGCCAGAGGCAGAGCCTATGTCTTGAATTGGGGAAAACCTGTTTTAAGATAGTACATATTATGCTACAAATCATTTTCATTTTCATTTGAATGCTTGTGAATCTAATTGAAAGAGTAAAGAAATAATATGAAGACCAACTGAAAAATAAAGAAGTCTAACTGAAACAGTGTAAATGCTAACTGAAAATTTCATTTGACTAAATGTAGTAATATGAAGCCAACTGAAAAATAAATAAGTCTAACTGAAACAATGTAAATGCTAACTGCAAAATTTCTAGTCTAATTGGAATAAATGAAATGAAAAAATCATTATACTAACTGAAATATATGAGAGAACTCAAAACTAAATAAGTCTAACTGAAAACTATATAAGTCTAACTGAAAACATAATAAGTCTAACTGAAAACTAAATAAGTCTAACTGAAAACTAAATAAGTCTAACTGAAAACTAAATAAGTCTAACTGAAAACATAATAAGTCTAATTGAAATATAATGAATGAAAAATTTATTTTAATTGCATTGCCCATGGCTTATCTTGATCAGTGAAAATTGTCTTTGGCTCTTGTTGGCACATTGCTCTCTTGAATGTTTCTAGTAGCCATTCAAAGCTCTCTTCCTTTTCATTAGTTATGAAAGCATGCAAACATTGTTGTTTTCCAATGGAGTTTATGCCAACAAATGGTGCACATATCAGTCCATATTTGTTTGTCCTATAAGTTGTGTCGAATATCATAACATCTCCATATGCTTTGAAGTCCTCCAACATCATTGAATCTCGCAAAAGTAGCTGACAATGTTGTTATGTTCCCCAAATTTCAGCCTGTAGAAGAATGCAGGATCATCATCCGCTCTTTGCTGAAGTAAGTCCAACACGCTCTGCATATCCTTTCCTTCAACCAATCTTTGTTCTAACTGTGTGACATAGTTTATATGGTCCCTTTTTGTGTGGCCCACTACTTCCTCTGATCCAGCCTCATGACACAAAAAGTCGTATGCATGCATTGGCTTTATGCCAGATTCAACCATTGTTTCTAGTTGTCCTTTTTGTTCAGTTATCTTCCTTTCTGATTTCAGATGATGTATTTCTTGTTGTATTACAACTCATGGTTGTGCTGCAATCATGAGCTACTACAACAAAGTTTGCCAGGTTTTTCTTGCTTAAACTGACCATGGCTTTGCATGCTGTTCTTGTCTCATTGACTACTCTTTCCTTTCTTTCCTTGGTTGGCTGCTCAACATCTGGTATCTGAACATGATTTGTTGTGTGTCTTTTTCTTTTGGTTCTGTTATTTTGTTTGTTGATTTTGAGGCTCCTTCCTTTGAGCAAACAAAGTAGAATTCGTATATAGAATTATCAATTCTCCTCCTCCTTAGAGTTTGTTTCCTAATACTAAATCCTAATGCTCTTGAGTGGGCTTGATACAAGTTTAACCATCTTTGTGATCTGTAACATGTCTCCCTATTAAACTGCTACTGATATTCTCGTCATTGATGTACTTGAGATATTCATGTTCAGCTGTTGAGTTCATTGACAAAAAATAAGGACACTAACTGAAAGAACAGAAGCACTAACTGAAAATTAAACAAGTGTAGCTGAAAATAATTGTAATAGTATCAAATGAAAGAATCATTATACTAAATGAAATAATATAAAGACCAACTGAAAAGAAAATAAGTCTAACTGAGAAATAAAGAAGTCTAACTGAAACTAAATAAGTCTAACTGAAAACTAAATAAGTCTAACTGAAAAGTAAATAAGTCTAACTGAAAGAAATAAGTCTATTGAAAACTAAATAAGTATATGAACTAAATAAGTCTAACTGAAAACTAAATAAGTCTAATGAAAACTAAATTAGTCTAATTGAAAACTAAATTAACTAAAAACTAAATAAGTCTAACTGAATAATAAATAAGTCTAACTGAATAATAAATATGTCTAACTGAAAAAGAAGTTACTGAGTGAAAAATAGACTTTTGTTGCAATGTAAATGCTAATTTTACACATACTAACTGATACAATCGAAATTCTAACTGAAAATGAGTAAATGCAATTGAAAATTAATTTTAGACATACACTTGTTTCTTTGTCTTCTTTTCCAGCTGATTCTTCATGTACTTTTTTTTTTTTCTGATGTGAAATCTGTGTTACTTTTCATCATTGCTTAGTTCAATTTGTAATGTGAGATCTGTGTCACCTTTCTCGTTCCTTAGATCAATTTGTAATGAACTTCCGATTTGTGAATTCGAATCTTCGGTTGACATTCTTGCTTGAACTAGATTTGAGAAGTGAAATGTTCAAATGAGATTTAATTGCAGGGAGAAAGTGGATTTGTACGATATTTTGCCGTTGTTTTTGTTTTTGAACAATGGCGGATGAAGCGGTTGAAGCGGATGAAGCTGTTGTTTTTGTTTTTTCGGTCTTTATTAAGGCGCCTCATCCGATGAGAATGTTGTATCGGACGAGTCCGACACAATACGTTCTCTTAATGAAATCATCCCTCCGCTATTCCTAAAAGAAAATATTCGTTTAACTGTAACCGTTAAATCAATTAAAATCGGGAAATTCCTCATCGTGAACGTATTAATCGACCAAATATGCTAATTCGAATATAACTCGAACCTGAAACTATCTGATCGTAAATTCGTAACCAACCCGACACAGTCGTTTAGAGAGCTTTGTTTCTGTGCTCGTCTGCTCGGCGTTTCCGGCGTCGATTCTTTACATTCTACTCTGTCTAATAACCTAACCTTTCTTCTTTCTCTCTCATACCTTTCTTCCCAATTCCCACTTCTTCAAACCCGAAAAACCCTAACCCCCAATTTCGACACCATTTCTGCAATTAAGGTCAGTTCTCTCTTGTTTTTTTCGTCTCTTTTTGTTGTTATTCGCGATTAACATTGATACTATAAATTGTCAGGAACATTAGTGACGATGTTAGGCAGAAAGTAACTCCTGTTATTTCAGTTTCTTTTGCTGATTAGTTTCTGAATTACTATATTTCTGTTGTTATTCGTGATTATTATTGATAATTTCTGTTGTTGTTCGTAATTATTATTGATATACTGTAAATTGTTAGGAACATCAATGTCAGGTAGAAATTCAGGTCCGCCAATGCCGATGAAGAACATGCCGCATCAGCATGGCAGGATTCCACTTCCGCCTCATGAACCGCCGCCATATGGCCGAAACATGGGTCTAATGCCGCACCCGGCACTTCTGGAGGAGATGAGAGAGAGAGAATCGCAGTTTGGGATGGGCCCACCTAGGTCACTTCCCCCTCACCCTGCAATTCTTGAGGATCGTCTTGGAGTTCAACTTCAAGAAATCCAAGGCTTATTAGTTGATAATCAGAGGGTTGCTGCAACTCATGTTGCATTGAAGCAGGAATTAGAGGCTGCTCATTTTGAGTTGAAACGTATGACACATTATGCAGATTCGTTTCATGCCGAGAAAGATATGCAGATGAAAGAAATGTTTGATCGGTCTGGGAAATTGGAGATGGATCTTCAAGCAGCAGATGCAATGAAGGGCGAACTCACGCGGGTTCAATCTGATATTAAGGAGCTTACTGTTGTTAGGCAAGAGCTTATGGCTCAGGTTCAAGGGATGAATCAAGATTTGGGTAGAGCTTCGGCTGATATACAGCAAGTGCCGGCATTAAAGGCGGAAATCGAGCACATGAGACAGGAGGTTGACAGAGCAAAGTATGGAGGTGTTCTTGAGGGTGTTACAGTGTAATACAGAGGTTTGAATGCTTGGTTTGACGTTTGTTTTTGGCTTTACAGGGCTGCTATCGAGTACGAGAAGAAAGTTTATGCCGATAGCTATGAACAAGGTCAAGCTATGCAGAGCAATCTGCTCTCGATGGCTAGAGAGCTAGAGAAGCTTCGAGCTGAGGTTGCTAATGCAGAGAAGAGAGCTCGTGCTGCAGCTGCAGTCGGCAATCCTGGTATGATTCTATTGCTTTATTCGAGTTATTATTGAAAAAGGACCATAGTTAGTATTGCCGTATTGGAGGCTGTGAATGTTAAAACAATTTTATTGTTAATGTGACCTTGTAACGATTTAGTTATATTAGAATACCCTTTTGGACTATAGTTGATTATTATCCCCCAAATACTTAGTATCAAGCTAATTTCAAACGTCTCTATGTAGCCCAGGGTTTTGTCTTGGCTTGGGCGCAAAGCGGCTGTGGAAGTTAATGCCTTATCTCAGTGTTAATTGTTAAGTCAACTATAAAAAGTTAATTTGATTGTTTTTCTTGGCAGCAGCAGCAGGTTATAATGGCAATTATAGCGCTCCTGAAGCTGGATATGCAGGAAATCCCTACCCTGCTGCTGGCTATGGAGTGAACCCAGTAAGTATTTCTTGGCATGCTCCTTAGATGGTTGAGTTCATTGTTGCTTTTTTGTTACTTTCTTCAAAGATCTTGTATTGATGTTTTCCATCTGATATACAGACGCAAACTGGTATGGAGAATTATCCTCAATATGGACCTGGGCCTGGCAACTGGGGCGCATATAACATGCAGCGTAGTCAAGGGCATAGATGAAGTCGGCTTGCAAGTATGTGATGATGCAGTGTCCTGTTTCATTTTGCATGCTGGTCCTTCAGGTGGAGCGTGATAGATGCTTAGGTGTGTGAGTAATTTTGAGGGAATCCTTTTAAAGAATTGTGGGGATGCTTGTTTACAATGTATTTCATGTGGTGAAATATGATGTCTTCATATTGTCTCATCCACAGCATACATTTTATTCAGTTGGTAGTTATGATATGCTATTACTATTTGTGGTTTCTGTTCTGCTATTTATTTAGTGACAGCTGTCATACTCATGCTAGTATATGATTGGTTATTTGCAAATTACTGCTCTTCGTGGTCAATTGATCAACGCAGAATAGTAGGAAAGGGTAGAGCTTAGCTCACTTTCATGCTGAAATAATTTGTGATGTTGACCTTCTTAATTCCCTGATTGGATGTTGATTGTAGCTTTCTGTAAGAATTATCCTTCTGCATTCTTTGTTAGCATTTTGATCAGAACGAGAAACTTCATGCATTTGTGAAGTCATCTTATTCCAACCAGCACCTCACATGTAAATACCGTGTTTGGGCTTGGGATTTTCACCAAAATTCTTGAATGAATTGACATGAGTCTGTTTTAGGTAATTTAGCTTAATATTCAAGCTGAAAATAACATGTTTTATCCCATTTGACCTATGAATGTTAGAGCATTACAAAACACCGGGATGCAACAATTGGCCAATAACACATAATAAACTTTTGAGATGGACCGTTATCTATTATAATTCTAAAGCTATTGCTGTTATTTTGTTTACTAATACCACAACTAATTTTAATCAGAATATCATAATAAAAAAGATTTAACTCCTAATTCATGCACACCTTTTTTAATTAGGTTAAGTTAGTGTTAAACTTATCCAAGTGCTCGTTTGGCTGCATGTAGGAATTAGTATTTTCCTATGTTGCTCAAACTCTTCATTTCACCTCAAGTATACGTGTCGGATCCTCGACACTCGGACATGGGTGGGACACTTGAAAATTTCGTTTTGGGACAAAAAAAGTTGAAAATGTTCCAAAGAAGTATGCGAGTCGGACACTTGGATACATTCTTCGGACACTTGGATACATACCCGTGCTAGACATGGGTATCCCAGTCCGAGCAACATAGGTATTTCCTAGAAAGTAGTATTTCCCTTGAAGTTCCATTTCCTAGGAAATGACAAATTTTGTTTGGTTGATAATGGGAAGAAAAGCTTCCCATGGGAAGGTCTATTTATTAGTTCGCCTAGGTAAGTAACTTACTCCTTTTGGTGGGAAGTAGAATTTCTCTAGGAAGTGCAGCTTCTTAAATTTTTTGGCAACCAAACAACCTCACCATATCTTACTTCCTAAGAAGTACTACTTACTGTGAATTTTTATGTCAATTTAACAACCTCTAAGTACATTTTTATTGATCACTTAGGTTTTGAGTTAAGATTGTGAATACACAAACTAACTTTACATGACATGGCTCGTTTTCCAATTGCGGTTTATCTATGGGTTATGTATTCTTTGTGTCATGAACATCAACTTACCAGGAAAAAAGGATTTCTTGACACTAGAGTTACCTTTTCCTACCTGTTTCCTTTTTTCTTTTGAATGGGGAATAGGGAGGGTATGCTACAGTATGGGCCTTTTGCATGTTGTTACATTTGATTCTTAGATACCATTTGGTGCTATTGAAAAGTTTCTCATTGTTCGAGTATATGGCAACAGGGCTTTTGTATCATGGTCAGCAGAATGTTGATTATAGTTGCTGATTTGCTTGATTATCAATATTATATCTTGTATCTCATGCAGGGTATAGTGTGTAACTTACTCAACTGTGACCATTTGTCGGCATTGGTGCGTCAACCATCCTCCAATTTGTGTTTATTGTGATATTTCAGTGATCAGGTTGTACATTCAGTAAGCTCGGCTATGTCTACTGATTGATTGGCAGGATAACCAAGAGAGACACTTTTTTGTAAACTGCAATCGTTAGAAACTTCTAATTGTCACAAAAAGGATCAGATAGATGATAAATAGGCTATTACAAGATGGATATTGTGATATAGATGTCGGCACAATGTTGATTATGTTAGCCAAGTTACTTTGCTTGTTTATATTATGTATCAATCATATTTAGGTTAGAGTGTGTAGCGTACTTAATTGTGGCCGTCTGTTGGCATTGAGGCATCAACTAACCTGTATGTATGTGCATTTGATTCCTTCTTAATTATTTGGTTGTTCTACTGGAGTATTGTTTGCTATGTCTAGTGATTGATAGGCAGAATAAAATAGAGTTCGGGCCTATGCTTGACGAAGTTCTTCGCTATTTTTGCTAGCTGTTAGCTCTTAGAATAGCTTTTGAAACAATTAGTCTTTGGTCAAATTAGTTGTTAGATTGGTAAAAGAACAAAAATTAAACTATATATTCTACCTTAGGGTCCAATTGGGAAAAATAGTTTTTGTAGTATTGGTTGGCTTTTTATATTATTAGCTATTGGATTTTGGATGTTAAACTGTAAGAGGTTAGCGATCAAAATAGTTTATGAAACGATTAGTGCTTAGTAAAACTAGTTGTTTCATTAGTAAATGAACAAAAAATGAACTATGTTCTACATTCGAAAGCTAATCCAAAAGGTACCGTTACCAAAAGCTTATTTTTTCTTTTAAATCTTTTTAAAATACTACCTCAACCACTCCACTACATAGCTACCTCAAAATGCAACTTAATGAAACACTATTTTCTACCTTTACTAGAGCTTTAACTTGGTCAAACCTCTAGACGCTACTTGAAAAGTTATCGCACACCCCTTATTTGTCCTAAAAAGAGTGAGATACTAGCAGATAGTTGTTCACTGGAACACAATAATCTGAATTGCTCTTTCTTTTTGAGGGAATAATCTGAATTGCTCTTTCTTTTTTGAGGGAATAATCTGAATTGCTCTTGTTATTGCTATGAATAGTATAGCTGACTAGCTTGTAAGGTAAGATTTTCATTGTTGCATTTGAGGTGGAGAGTTAAACAGAAAAATATATAGAATTCCTTGGCAACATCTGCCTAGCTACAAATGTTAGTTTTCGTAGATTTGGTGTGTTAGATGTGTATATATTGTCTTTGCTTTATGTGGCACTGAAGTAATATTTCTCATTCATTTTTTTTATGAAAACCTTACAAGAATTGTGCTCTTGAAGTTGCCTTAGTTTCATTGTAATATAAGAAATACTGCTTGTGGGAGTTTTGCCAACCCTTTTGGAGATCTCAAATTTTATATGGCATGTCTTGCCCTTGGAATTTATATGTGTTTCTGGTCTTAAGTAGTAGGCCTTAAATCTTTGATGTTTCTTTGCATTGGATTAGATATTTGATGGTGAGAGATGTATGCTGGCGGCTTAAAACTATTTTTTCCCGGTTTCGACCTAGTCTTTTGATTGCTATGTTGAGGGATTATCTCTCCAGTAGATTTGAGAAGGAATTAGTCATCTTATCTCTGTTCAATTACAAGTTTAGCCAGCCTAGTACCCTCTACTCATGCTATGGACTTGCAATTCTGGCCTATAGATGTGCCTAAGGTCGATTTTCTATGATCAGTCATCCTTGCTCTGTCCAGCAAGTCTTTGTTCAAAATTCAGCCAACATATGTATGTATGATTTGGAGATCACTTTTCCTCCATATCCAGTTCATATATGATGGTGTAGGTGATCTTTGTAGCAGGATTTTCTTATGAGAGTGGTAAAGCTGTCAGAGAATCTCAATGTCAACAAAATGTCCCCCTTTTCCAACCTGCTACTTCCATTAAAATGTCTTGGATATTCAAGCTTTCTTGGGGTATCCTTTTTGTTTGCCTGCCACTATATTATCAGAGCCATGCACCTAACAGTTGATGGTCTTATCTTCTGGATAGTTATAAAGATGTAGGTGCACTCAGTATACTATCACCCAGAGTTAAAATTCTTGTCATTTGACTTGCTTAGCTCTTCAGTGGGGCTTGTTGGTACCTTCGTTTGGGGTTTACTGTTTGATGACGCTTCTAAGGACAAGCTCATAATTGATTGTACTATGTCCATTGCTACTCTTGTCATAAGTTCAGCAGCCAATTTGTCAAAGTTTTGTTGGCTGGAAGACGTAAACTGATCATTGGCAAGATATTTATGAGGGTGAAGCAGCTGGATGAAGGATGAATAAATTACAAGTAAGTGACATAGTTTATATAGTTGTAACCTTGTTTGAGATTTGTGTCACATTTCATCGGATGCCTCTATTATATGCTATCTCCATCTTTGGAAGCGTCCGATTTTTTTTTTATCTTTCTCATTTGGCTCTACACTTTACGTTACTTTGCTTCACAAGCAACGCTTGCTTCCTAATGATTGTGTTTACTTTACTGTTTTATTTTTAGGCTGATGTGTGGTGTCTTGATATTTGATATTTGCAAATTAGGTATTTATTTTGTTCTTAGTGCTTTGGCTTGTTTAGTGTTATTTGATCATTGTGGAATGGCACAGTCGTACAGTTTGCACCTAGTAGGTGCTTTTCTAATCAGTCCACTGGGTTTAGCATGTGATTCATTATTACTACGACAATTGGGATGTCTGTGTAATAGACTGATACAAGGGGGAGGGGCATTTTAGGTATGCTAGTTAATGGTAGCTTGGGGAAGAAGCTAGAAGGTTAGTAGGAAAGAATCTCTATATATAGAATAGTTTGGAGAGAGTGAGATGATGGATAAATATTGTTAAGAGTTTTAGTTTGTTCTTGGGAGAGATTCAAGCCTCTCGAATGCTTGAAATTATCTTTTATTTCACTGTCCAACTTCAAATTATCAATCCAAAGTCTATGTTATTTTCCAACCATCTCTCTTAACCGGCCATGGCTATGTCAGTTCATTACAGTCTGGGTGATTGATCTTCCATATATTGTCTCTGACTTCTTCCATATTTGACTGGGTATTCTTATTTGCTAGGCCATCTTCACAACAAAATCATGTCTTTCTTGTTTGTAATTTCTTGGGGGCAAGTCGGGAGTCGGGAAAAAGTAAATTGTGTGTTCTCTCATATTCCGAGGATCCAAAAGGGTGTTTAGTAAATGTTAGTGCTGGGATTATTTTGGCTGCTTGCTATGAAAGCTGTAGGGGCTGTCAATTCACAGTTTATATGGGAATAATGAAGCTATAGACTGCTTATAATTGATAAATCATTCCTCTTGGACTGAATAGTGGTAGCTGGCAAAGGAAAAGCTGATTAGCACTTGCTTTAGTTCATTTTTATGGAGCTGAAGGTGATACATGGAGTCTTTCCTCTCCCCGAGTTATCAGAAACTTTGATCTTTTGGGGCTGTACTTTGTGGCTTGCTATTTATGCTAGCTGCAAAGTTTTGACAAGGAGAAGATATGTAGTTTTGTCCAAAAAAAAATTGACAATGGAAAAGAGAATATAAGTAGACAAGGGAGAATAGAGAAGGAGTCAAAAGTCCAAACAAGCATATTGTGTTGGTTGTTGATTAGCAACTTATGATCTTTGCGGGTTTCATTTGGGTATTTCTAGGTTTCTATGGATGCGAAATGAAGGAGATGAGGGGGGGGGGGGGGAGAAAGAGTCAGGGGGAACAAAAGAGGATTATGGAGTGATAAAGTTTAGAGATAGCTGGGAGGAATTGGGGAAAAGGGAGCAGTGGCGGAGGGAAGGAATTTTGCTAGAGTTTGGAGGATAAAGTTGATTTCGCTTTGAATTAGGAACTTCCACCTTTTTGGGGTACAAGCACAATATTTTTATTCTTTAAACCCTATATAGAGAAAAATTTGGATAACATCCTACTCTGAAGTGCCAAATAGATTTATAATAGATTATGTCAGCCCGAAGCAAATGGTTTACATT
Organism: Beta vulgaris subsp. vulgaris; assembly: GCF_026745355.1. Taxonomy (NCBI): domain Eukaryota; kingdom Viridiplantae; phylum Streptophyta; class Magnoliopsida; order Caryophyllales; family Amaranthaceae; genus Beta; species Beta vulgaris. The sequence goes on along the minus strand of NC_079205.1, from coordinate 19,527,955 downwards.
GGGTTAGGGTTCCTTCATTTTCTGAATTTACCAGTCTTGATTTTTCTATTGTATGATAGTGTTTAAGAACTGTCAAATTGCTAGAAAAACATCTTGCTCATGGAATTGTTTTGTGATGTTAGACATACTGTTTTATGGATTTGTGGATGTTTCTGATAACTCGAAGTTTTGTTATGATGTGCAGGTGGTAGCTATACCAACTATTCTATATTATTTATGATGTTAAATATTTTTTGTCTAGTAGAGATTTGAATGGATCAATTAAGTGTTCTGTTTGTTGACAGGCCAATCTTAGATATCTTGTATCATGTGAAAAGACATGGTAATTTCGATACAAGGATCCCATCTTTCACCTAGAGATTCTATTATTAAATTTAGGAGTGTAGAGTACAGCAGGAGAGCGAATTAGCAATGATTTTTCATTTCTTGTTTGTATAACAGACTGGGTTGAGCACCTTGTCTATCCCGAGTCTTGGGCTTGAACTCTATTGTGAAGGTTATACGAATTCTGGATGCTGTTTTGGCTAGTTAGGTGGTTGATGATGTCTGAAGTAGTCAGAACTGGATAAGTTTGGGATTCTTGATTAAGGTGAAAAAATGTAGAAGCACAGCTGAGTTGAGCAAATGGATTTCGGAGGGTTTGCTCTTTGCTAGTCTTCTGTTTCTTAGTTAGTCTTAAGTTTTTAAAAGAAATTCTTCAGCGTTACGGTTATGTTAGAGAGACAACATATATCTGGGAACAGAAATTGAGAATAGCCAGGATACCACATGGGTGATTGATGGGCATTATCGTTGTTAAAAGAGTGTATTTGAGTGGTAAGGGTAGGAAACTGAGGTTGAGCAAAAACTCAGCTGCAGCTGACCTAGTGTGAAACTCATTGCTGCATCCTTCCTCTATGGCTGGAGAACTATGTTAGTGAATCATTAATGCTATCATTTGCTACATGTTTGCAGTCCTGTCCAAATCTGGTTGATGGAATGTGATTCCCTCAACTGATTTATTAATCTCCAATGTGTCATCAAATTTTTTGCATAATATGCTATTATCTATAATTTATATTTTCTCTTATCGGCCATAAATGCATGGCTTCTTTTTTCATTTTAGTATTCTAGACTTAATCTATGCAAGTGCTATTCAGATCTTAGGTGTGTTGGCTTCATCAGATGAATTTTTAATGTTATTGCACGTTTATTTCTAAATAACGATAAGCTCTACTAACATGTTAGCTTCACATGTTTTGTTGGATCAAGGTCATTCATATTTGTGAAGTTGTGAGAGCTGGTGTGTTGATAGTTCATACTAAGTTTGTTTATTTAGAGGTTTGATTTATCTGATGTGGTATTGATCATTTGTATTGCAGATATGGACCTTTTGCAATGTTGAAGGCTCAATCATCCACTGAGTTTGAAATATGTTGAGGTACTGTGTCTTCTTGCCATTAATATTTATTCGTTTAGTCATTTTCACATCAGTTCACTAGGTTTTAGTGTTTGACTTCAGGAGACTGAGGGGAATGTTTTTTCAGAGTTTGTTTTTATCGGTGTTAATACAATCTCAATATTAGGTTTTGGCTGGACTTGGGAGCGACTCAAGCTGTATTTGTGGTGTTCTTTTTCTTTTTTCTGAAATTAGAATACTGCAGCAGTAGGTAGTATCACAAGAATAGGTTCCTGGCTTGCTTTTTGTGAAGTGCAGACTTTGTACATAGCAATTTGAATAGGGATCATTTCTTATTATATATGTCATCATTATATTTGAGGATACACTTTAGACTTGAACACTAAGCAAATAGAAACTATACGAGGACAATCAAGGTTAACATATCCAGTACTAACTAAGCAAAGTTGCTATAGAAGCAAAATTTTCAATTGAGTGTGGAGACTGAAAGAATGTAAAAATGTTTTTCATCAATTTAGTGGTTAAAGAAGTTGTTTGGACCTCATATGTGGGCCCCAAATTTACTTGGATGAAAACAAAGAACTCTTTTTGGGAGTAGCTAAGGAGATTTTAGCCTCTACGTTAATCAAAGACAATATTGTGGTATAAGGACGTAAAAGTAATAGTTTAGAATATAAGAGAATCCTACTTGGCCTTAAGAAAATTTAGGGATGTTGAAGATATTGCGAAAAATAAGACTTAACCAATAAAGTGTACGAATAAGGAAGTATGAGAAAATCTTAATGATAAACTAGACTCGGGGGATAAAGAAAAAGTTAGCTTTTAGCTTAAAAACAGAAGATCCATGTACGGGATAAAATAATCATGAGAAATCGGGAGCATTTTTTAATGGAGGTCAAGTGGGTCTTATAGGAGACATCCCTATTGAGGATTGGGAGATCACTTCGGTCTATGGGTGGGTATGTAGAACATAGAGGTCGAAATGTCTAGGGGTGAAAGTTCGGTGTACGGTTTGGATTAGGGCCTAATCCAATCCGATCCGAACAAAATTGGATTTTAATTTTCCAATCCGAATCCAAACCAATTAGAGTTTGAATACGATCCAATCCAATATGAATTTTCATACTATAGAGTTTCATACTTTTGCACAATTTTCAAGACATTTTTTTGAACGTGAATATCTCTCATTCAATTCAAGTAAACATTAGAAGAATTTAATATTATGAATCTACACGTTGGGGTGATTCCAACATAATCACACATGATTATATTTTTACTTACGAAAATAAATCAAAATAATTGGTCACAGTTGATAGTTTATTTTCCTAAAATGAAAATGTAGCAACTAATTAAAGACGGAAGGAGTATATTAGATATTAAAGAATATCTAGCCACAAGTATATCTTTGAATATTATGTCGTCACTTAATTTTTTTTTTTTTGACAGAGAACTTTAGTTAGGCCTGAATAGCATTAATTAATGTGATTTAGAGTTAGCGATATACGAGGAAGTAGCATTTAAGAGCTATACCACATTACACGATGCTTGTATAGAGTTATATGAAGTACTTGCTATATTTACAACAATCATGAATTTGAGTTATTGGAAGTACTAATTAGAGTTATAGAACCATTTCTTTAGAGTTATAACAATTACTAGAGTTATGGCTAGATTCATCAAAAACCAAAACGGACTTTCAAAGTCGAAAATTTGCAACACATTGGAGTGCAAATCGAAGCAAAATATGAAAATCAAAATCGAATTGAACCGCAAGGTCCACCATTGTTCTCGAAACTCAAAAAATTCGCCCATACTCTTGTCTTTCTCTTTCCTCACGCACCACCATCACCGCAACAAACCACCCTTTTGCAACTTCTTCCATTTCCTTCCTATTCACCGGTAACAATGGTTCCTCCCTCTTCGTAGTTTGAGCTTCCTCCGCTATTATAGTTGGAGCTTCAAGGTATCGAGGAGAGAGATTCAGAGGCAAAGGTGAGAAATGGAGGTGAGAGAGGAGAGAGAGTGAAGCACTTCACGTGAATGAGAGAGAGTCAAGCACTTCACGTGAATGAGAGAGGGAGGCGAGAGAGGAGAGAGATTAAAAAGTTCCAAAGAAATGTCGCTATATTTATGACTTTGCCATTAATGACGTGGGATCCTTTTTCGTCCATCGGATATTGCTGATCTAATGGCCCAAACTTTTTCACTTCTCACCCTAATATCCATTCTCACATGAACTCATTCCTATGTATGTACATATATATACATATATATATATATATATATATATATATATATATATATATATATACATAGAAGTGAGTTCATATGAGAATGCATACTTACGTGAGAAATGAGAATGAATTTTATGTGATACAACTCTTATGAATAAGTAATGTAACTCTAATGAAAAAGTGATGTAACTCCAAAAAAAAGAAAATTAGAAAAAAAAAAATTCAAAAAAAATTTTTTTTTTTTGGGCTCAAAATTTTTTAGGGTGGTATAACTCTAATGAACAAGTATTGTAACTCTAATCCAATCGTGTGGTTGAGATTCATTCTCATTTCACATGTAAGGAGCATTCTCATGTGATCTTGCCTCTCTCTCTCTATATATATATATATACATATATATGTGTGTATATATATATATATATATATATTCATGCTTGTTTGAGTAATAGCAATGAGATTCCCCAGTATATATATATATATATATATATATATATATATATATATATATATATATATATATATATATATATATATATATATATATATATATATATATATATATATGTACATATATATGTATATATATGTATGTACATATATATGTATACATATATATGTACATATATATCTACATATATGTACATATATACATACATATATGTATATATATCCAAGTAATGGTATTGTAGTGTTGTGTATGTACAACAAACTTTGGTGGATAAGATGGTGTGCAACGAGGCAACCATTTCCTTTATATTTTTGAAAATTGTCGATTACTACTTTCTAACAGGTCATTATGTGATTTCTAGCCTTTCTTAAAAAAAAAGTTGTAAATTACTACCTTTCAAAACATTTTCTTTTACAATTGCTACCTCTTATCAAATTTTAAATATTTTGATGTTATTTAACTGCCCTAAATGACGTCATAATGTATTTAATTAATTTGTGAAGTCATTAATTGATTATGGCCCTAAATTGTGGTTTTAGTCCCAAGGTATGTCTATTGAATGGTAAGGGTAGCAATAATAAATGTTAAATCATTTTTTTGTTTTAACATCAGCTAAAACAATAAAATTACACCCTAGAGATAGTAGTGGAAAGCTAGTTAAAGAGGAGCAACAAGCTTGAGCAATATTATGTGTCTGGTGGACTTGTTCCCTAGCTACCTTGCGGATCCTGAGAAGATTGATGTGTTTAGCAAGCGAAAAGGCCTCAATCCTTGTAGAAGAAGGGTTCCTGATGAAGTCCGCCATCAGGGTTGAATCGGTAACTCGGTGTAGATGACAATTTGAGTCATTTGGTTGCGTTGCGCTCAATGAAGGGCAGAAACACAAGCTTGCACTTCCACCTAAAGGGCTGAATGAGCAAGAGAGAAAGAGCCACCTTTATGAATTGATCGAAGTAGGGAAATCGATTACCCATCCTACCCGTGCCTTATGGTTGGTTTTCTTCCAAGCTCCATTTGCCTGAATTATGTGACTAAAAGAACCAGTTGACTTCAACCTAATATGAGCAAAATAAACCTGGAGGAACAATAGGATCCTTTTCTGGAGGATAGAGAAAGCCCAGATCAAGTTTGGCTGTTTGAGGTTGACTGAAAATCTGATTTTGAGTCAAGCATAGCTGAATAGTGGCAACAACTCTGTCTAGAGTACTCCAGAAGAAAAGGTTCTTGTCAAAAAATTTCCATTGTTTCTACTAATCCACTTACTCCAAAGAGTTGCAATAAAATAGGGAATACGAGAACTGGAGAGGCCATCCATGCTTAGAAAAGCTGGATATAGAACAAGATCCAGTCTTTAAAGACAGAAAATCTGGTAGATTTGAGTGAAGACCTAATTTACCAAGCGTCCGGACTTGTGATAGGGAACAGAACCTGAATAGGTGCTGGCCATCTTCCATATTCCCATCACACCTATTACAAGTAGAAATAACAGGGATTTGTCGTGAGAAAAGATTGCTTTGAGTAGCTAACGCATTATGCCATGATTTCCAAAGAAAAATCTTCCGTTTAGGCAGTATTGGTAAGTGCGTAATGATCTTAAAGTAGGTTGTGGTTGAAGAAGAAATTGGACACTCTCCCGTGGAGTTGAAACCAACCAGGACGGATATTCAGCCTTTATCGTGAATTCCCCTAAGGAATGGAATTTCCGATATAAGAAATCACCCTTATGTAAGTCTGAAGGCAATCCTTGAGCAACAATCAGATTAGCAGAGCATTAGGAAAAAAATAAATTAAAAAACCTCTATATGCTTCCGCTCGGGAGGATTAAAGCTTATGAATATCACCAACTTTCCATAGAGCTTGGGAAAGACTCATTCTGGAATGGACTTCCAGAATATTACCATTAACCCAAGATTGGTTAATATCATGAATACTTTGCCATTACCAGTAGATTCAAATCTTGTCTACTTCCTCTATTTCATCAAGAGAGAGAGAGAGCCTCTTTTTGAGCCTTGAATAAAGAAAGAGGCTGTTTTATCATTGTAGATCTTGGAGAAAAGAAGCTAAGGATGGCAATAGATTTGCAGACTGTTTCATCAGGAATGCTTGATTCAAGAAATGCATATTACGAAGACCTAAACCCCCTTTGCCTCTGTGTTCGTCCTATTAACCCAGTGAATGCTTGTCACTATTATTAGCCCACCAAAAGTGATTGATAATTGAGTCCAACTTTGAAGTAAGAAGGGTCATACAACTCATAACATGGGAGGCAAAACAAGCAAGAATAGACTTAATGAGTTTAAGTTTAGCAGCAGGGTTTTAAATAGAGAAGCCCCAAGAGGTTACCTTTTTCGCCACCTTGTCAATAAGGAAGTGGAAGTGGGGAGTCCTTTTTTTCCCCAGAAACATAAACCTAGCTGTGATTGAACTGAGATCCGGAAAATTTACCACATCAGAGTGCGCATTTGGAGTAAATTTGATGACAGAATTGTTGACCAGAGATTGAGCAAAACCGAGAGAGAATAACTGAAATATGCTCACAAGTAGAGGTTGAGGGCGAGAAGAACAGAAAAGCATCATTCGCGAAAAACAAATGTGAAATGGAAGGGCTTCGACGAGATGTTCGATACCTTTAAATATATCAACTCTTGGCCAAGGAGAAGCATTCAGGAAAGAATATTCATAATAAAAAGAGAAAAGGGATCACTTGGCCGGAGGCCACAATTGGGAAGGAAGGTGTCTGAAGTCTAACCATTAAGGAGAAATTTGTAAAAATACTGTTGAGATACAATCCGAAACCATTTTGATCGAACTAAGAGGAAAACCAGGTGGTTAAAACCTTGAGAAGAAAAAGCCCAGGAGACTCTTATCTAGGGATGGGCAAGGGTAGGGTCTGGGTCGGGTCCAGCTGGACCCTAGACCCGGATCCTAAATATTTTTGCAGACCCAGACCCGGACCCGGACCCTAAGGGTCTAAAAAAATTGGACCCTGACCCGGACCCTTAGGGTCTGGAGGGTCTAGAGGGTCTGGAGGGTCCAGACCTAAATTTTTTATTTTGCTAAATTTTTAGCATTATTAATATCAATAATCATCTGAAATTCGCATGAAACAAACACAAAAAATCGCATGAAACAAACACAAACATATAAATTAAAAAAACGAAACAAACACAAACACAAACTTATAAACTGAAAAAAAAAGAAACAAACACAATTCACAAACATACAAACTGAAAAAAAACGAAACAAATACACAAACATACAAACTGAAAAAAAAAACGAAATAAACACAACTTACATAAGAGTTTAGAATGGGTGTTTTAGTTTAGGTTTTAATCTTTTAGAAAATCAATTTGTTTTTTCAAAAAAAAGTTAAAATGTATATATTAGATAAGTTTAGGGTCTAAGGGTCGGGTCTGGGTAGGGTCTGGGTCCAAAACTTTAAGACCCGGACCCGGACCCTAAAAAATTTACTTGGACCCAGACCCGGACCCGGACCCTTAGGGTCTGAAAAAGTTGGACCCAGACCCTTAAATTAGGGTCGGGTCCAACAGGGTCCAGGTAGGGTCCTGGACCCATGCCCATCCCTACTCTTATCAGAGGCTTTGCTGATCCATCTTCAAAGCTGCTGAATAAGAGTTTCCGTTCTTTCTTTGATTAATTATACGAAGAAGCTCATGACTCGTAAGAACGTTATCCTGAATGTATCTTCCTGAAACAAAAGCATGCTGGTAATCTGTAATGGGAGTTGGCAAAACAAATTTCATCCTCGTCACCAGACATTTTTGTAAATTGTATTACAAAGGCCAATGGGACGAAGGTGATCAGCATTTTGAGGGGGATCAATTGTTGGTATCTTAACCAGAAGCATTTCATTCTTTCAAAAGATTTTCAAAATTGAAGAAATTCTGAACACCTCCTATAACTTCTGAACCAACTATCAGCCATTGGACCTTAATAATCCTTCTGAACACCTTAAAACTTTTTTTCTTTTTGATGTGATGTAAATTGATTTAAAATGTAGCAATTTACAACTTTATTTTTTGAAAAGGCTACAAGTTATAGAGGGACCTATTGAAAAGGTAGTAGCTGACAAATTTTACTTTGTATTTTCCGTAGTATGTAGCTGTCTTTGCAATTTCTTTTCTCAATGATTCAATTATGTTGCTGGAGAAAGAATGGTACTTGATTCTTGTAGCCTGAACACATATGAGTATCTTTGTTTAAACTGGAAGAATAACATCTCAAATGATGTTTAATACTTCCTCCGTTCTTTTTCTATTGCAACAATAGGATTTTTACACCATTCACTCACCATCCTTAAACTATTTATTGTAATTTTTACATAAGGAAAAATATAGTCATGTGGGGTCTTGTTAGATTCGTCTCGATATATACTTGCAAAATATCAAATTTGTATAATTTTTACTAAAAAGAGATTACAGATATTAGTAGTTGAAGATGTGTATTTGCAAACGTGAAAACTCAATTGTTGCAATAGAAAAAGAACGGAGGAAGTATTGCCTTAGGAATTCGATCTCTGATTTAAAAATGGTGTAACCTCTAAATGGAAGCTTTACAAATGCCCTTAGTTGCCAAACGTCTGATAATATAGTCCATATCGTTGCTCTTGTTTGGGAGCTGCTAAATTATGGGGTGATTGCTTATGAATGTGACCTTTGCTGTAGTCCTCTTTATGTTATAGGGAAATCTGCGTAAACCACTTTTTCCCCTTATAAACACACCACATATATTTTTCTTTCAATAACGGAACCACCTAATGAAATTTCCGGTGTGATAACACACGTGATATTTTTGCTTTCTGCCATTTTTAAGCTAAATGTGTTTATTTTCACCCCTAATTCATTTCATCCTCTCCATTATTCTTATTCTTTTCCTCTTAATTTTCAGCCGAATTGCCAATTTGGTAATAAAAAAAGCGTCCAACTACTTTTAAAAGGTATTAATGTTGGAGAGCATATAAAGCTAGTTCTTCACCAGATTTCATCAATCTTTTGTTCGTTTTTATTTTCTTTTGATTGGTGATGAACTGGGCCTTGGCCCTACTGCCAGAGTATTCTCGTTCCCTGTGAGCTAAGTTCATTAACTGGGGTCTGTGTTTCGTAACTGTTTAAGTTGTTTTCACCTGCTTCTCTTATATTCAACTTTCTTCACCCTCAAACAAGATAGAGAGAGTTTTACACGAAGAAATTAAAGTATTTCAGGAGGGTGATTCTGTGAGATCAAATAGCTGCACGACATGAGGAAATGTTCTGAACTGGGTCTAAAAAAATTGCCAGGAAGAACTCGCTTCCTCTGGAGTTTTATTAGAATTTAATTCTTTGCTTTGCGAGATTTACCTCATTGCTAACTCTGTTAGAGCTTCTTCTTTCTCTACTTTGTCCTAATTTCTCTTCCAAGATTCCCAGTAACTTCCACTTCTTTTCTCACCGAATCCTAGCTTTACATGCGCTTCAAGAACTACCTTCTTCAACGAATTAAAGATAAAGAAGGGAATAAGAAAAGTAAGTACAATAGACGCATCGTTTGATGAAATCATTTGATGAAATCAGAAATAAGGGTTTATGCTCATTTATCCCTACCCTTTTTTTAATACCTCAAAGTGATTGGAAGTTCTTTTCTACTAAATTGGCAAAGGCCCCTCATTTATTTTGGTTTTGTAATTCGGCCCTTTTTATTTCCTTATGTCGATAAATAAAAAATTATGAAAAAGAGATATATTTAGCGCATATATAATATGAATTGATGTCTTCTATTGTTTTTGTTGATATCGAGAAAATTTGCATTAATTAAAACACGAAATACAAACTAGGGCTAAACAATAAAAAAAACAAAAACTAAAATGAGCTTTACCACTCTTACAAACCATATTAAGCTAAAACAAGTAAAACTATTGAGGAATTGCTGGGCTATGGAGATGTGATTGACAATCGCTTGACCGTACTAGCGATAATTGAGAAGACATTGTAGCTTCTTAGATGAAGACAATCTGCAATAAAAAGGTATCCAACGGAACGTATTCTTGTCACATACAGGATAACTAATAACCAAAAGCAAGATTGCATCTCGCATCATGAGAAATCTTCGTGACCTAGTGTCACATGGAACTCTTGGCTCGTGATTTCTTTAAAAGTCACATTCCTTTGTGACTTAATACTCTCTTAGGAGAGTACTTTTGGTGTCTCCTTTTGGTATAAGAACCGCATTTGAGTTGGCATGCTAAAAACCACTAGGTTCAACTATGGTGTTCACTATTATATAAGGCAACTATGAGGGGATACCAAAATAATGAAAGCTCCATTTTACCCCTAACAAATTAAACATATTTACATCAAACAGAATAAGAAAAAGGGGAAAAGAAATGAAGATTTTCAAATTAGTAACCTCCCCAATATCAAAACCGTATTTTTTGAAAAATACAAACCCCTTAAGCAAACCAGAAGGCGAATATATAGAAGCCTGTCAAGCACAAACATCATCCTCCATTGTAAATTTTTCCAAAAGCTTGAATAGTTCCAAAACTTCGAGTGGTGTATAAGTGGTGGTTTTTCAAAAAGGAATTCCTAACTTTGAATTAGCGTTTTTCCCCGTGTTATCTCAGTCTCTCTCTTGTTTCCTTTGCAGTTGCACTCTGAACTGACGAATAGCACCACCGCACCACCGCTCACTGGTCCACCACAACACTCCGAATTTCAAACTTCAAATTTAGAGAGAAGAAAATTGAAGTCGAGGTTTGTGGTTGTTTAGATTTGGGAATTTTGTTGTGGTGTTGAGTTTTTGAAGGTAGATGTTAAATTTTGGTTCTTTTGTTGTTGAAATGTGGAGGTTACTTATATGAGTTTTGGTGAAAAGTCATGATTTTTTTTGGCATGAATTAGATCTTCTTTACAAAGATTATCAAAGTGATCAACGTTCAACATCTTTACGAAGATTATCAAAGTGATCAAAGTTCAACATCACTACCTACTCTGCTATTGGTGTTGTAAGTGATACATCACAAATTTCATATCGTTTTCTTTGTTATCGCTAATTACATAATTTTCTATTTTGTTAAAAAATTAGTTTCAAATTTCTTGATGTATTGATAATTGTGATTGAATATTCGTGTTAAGAAACAACATATTTCTAACCTTTTCTTTTAATGAATGTCTTATTTGATTAGTCTTATTGAAGTTATATTGATAGGATAAATACAAAAATTGGCTTACTCTAAAAAATGGGAAGGCAATGTTATGAGGCCATGTCGACTTGATTTTGATATCAATAGAATATGGATGTTCTCTTTGGATTCCCCTCAAATAGAGAATTTTTTCTTCGGTGAATTTTCTGAGATTTTTAATGAAACAATACAATAATTTGAAAAAACCAACATGTTAGGCGATTTGTAATTGTATTTTTGCATAAACAAGTCAAAATTATACGTTTATTTTCTTTACTTTGTTATTATGTTCTTGGACTTTTTTTTACAGAATGTTTTTGCACTACTAAGTGAATTGTAATAATATGACAGCTAGCCTTATATGCACGCGATGCCTGCGAAATAAAAAGCTGAATTGTGTATTTATATATCTAATACCTTAAACTAGTTTATTTTTCACTTATCTTATTTGATACGTTATTGTTAGGGGTAAAATAAAGCTTTCATTATTTTGGTGTCCCCTCGTAGTTGCCTTATATAATAGGGATAACGTATCAAATAAAATAAGTGAAAAATAAACTAATTAAGGTATTAGATATAAATACAAAATTCAGCTTTTTATTTCGTAGGCATTGCGTGAATATTAGGCTAGTTTGAATTATTCAAAGCAAAGATCTTTAAGATCCTTAATGAAAGCTAATAATTATTAACTTTCGAAGCCACCTCCAATTTTCGGAAAATGTACGTCTTAACCATGAAAACCTTTCCCGTTGTCCGCCCTCCCATTCTTTTAAATAATCTTATGGGGGATCCCTAAACTTTAGTTCCTGATTTTCAACTTCCAATTTTTCAAGTTCTAATGTATCACCGTGATTTGGTCAAGCACATTAGAATCTGTCCCCTATTCACCCTCAAGATTGAGAGTATTTTCTTCTTCAAAATCTAGGTAGCCCACTCTGGTATCTTTGTAAATCTAGTTCTAGAGATTGGAATGAGAAATTGACTATACATAACAGAAGGTTCTTCATCCTTCACCATACACTTTAAGAAACCTACCCATTCTACTCCTTCCAAATTAATAAACCATCATATGGGATTTCCCCATTCTCCCCCTTTCGCCCAAGAAAGATTGATTGAATCATCCAAAATTTGGAGCGTGAAATGCAATTAGATCCATTCTTTACAGGAAGAATTGAATTCTCTTCAGATTTCGATCATTCAACTTTCGCTTTTAAAGGAATCATGTCACTTGGAATTCCGGAAAATTCTTTTTTTCTTTTAGTTGGTAGAACTTGTCTTTGATTAGGATTTCGATTGAAAAGATGTTAGGCCGGTTCCTCATGTACCTACTTACCAACAAACACTCGTTTCCCAATGTCCAAAACCAACCACAAAGAACAACATAGGCAACTGTATTACATCCTCCAACAATTAGCAAAATTACCCAATATATTAAGTAGGAAATCAACTCACTCATAATTAACCCAACTAAAGAAATAACGTATTTAGACTATAGTAGCAGGGAAATTGTAAAGGAGGAAATAGAGCACAAAACCAAATAACCCTCATATCTAGAATATTACAATTAAAGATTTAGAATTTTACCTGAATTGTTGAGCCCAATGCTGCAAAATCTGATTTTTGGTGAGAAATGTGCTTCTACTTTGCTCTGCTTGAAAAGAATAACCGCGAAAACCACCTTGGGAAGTGATTAATAGGATTATGGTCATCATGGTGTCTTTTTTCTGCGGGGATTCCAAAAAAAAACATTGTATGTCTATATGGCTCTTTGAAATGCCTAAGCTTCAAGTTCATAACCAATAGAATTCCTGTAGTGTAGATACTTTTCTAGAGCTACACATTGTAGTAGAATGTTAGCATTCGTATATTTATGTTTCGAGCTTGTATGTATATTTGATGTTTCAGACATAGGTTGCTAGCAGCTTTATTCCATATTATTGCCCCCATTGTTGGTGTTTACTCAATTTCATATAACATTTAAATGCCTTTTTGTTGTCTGTTTAATTTTGTTTAATGTTTGGTGATGCGGGATATGATGAGTTAAATGATAGGAAGAGATGTAATTTGTTTTAAGGTTGTAGTGTTTAATATTTTATTACTTCTGTATGTTTGATGTTTTTTTCCCCTTTTATGATCATATCTTTATTAAAGTCAATTGTACACTATTGGTGGATTACTATTGATCAGTTTTGTTTTGTAACAGAGCTCAAATTTTGATAATGTGTCCTTCAAGTGTCAGCAGCATGGAGAAATTCACTGACCTCCAACTGTGTGTTCTCATTTGTTCTGAATAAACAGGGAATGACAGGACCATTCTGCTGGGTGTGTTTATTCGCCCTTTTCAGCTGCTCGATCCAGTATGCACCGGGTTCTTGGAGGCTTGAGCCACAGAGCCAGTAGTGGTTGGTGGTACTCATGGTTATCTTTGTAAAGTGTTTTTAGGTCAATAATAGAACTTTGTTGATATAGAAGTCAATATAATGAATTACCTTGTCACTTGTCGATTGCTCGTGCAGTCAAAAATTTGCTCACTTTTCTTTTCACTAATGAAAAGTTGTTTAAAGACGACATTAGTGTTTAGAAGAGAGCCCGTGAATATAAAAAAGTGAACATACAGAGGAAATAAGGCGTATAAGAGTAGATGAGAGAATAAGGGTATGCTTGAATCACCTGATCTTAACTTAATATCATATTGTTACCTCTTATTAAACTTGATCATATTTAAAACTTCTTTTTGAAGGTGAAGGTGAAGGAAAAGGTCATTTGTGGTGGGTTTTATTGGCCGAATAAAAAGGAAATGGCTTCTTCATCTAGGCTGTCTCTTTAGTATTTCAGGGTCATTGGTCAGTGTCTTTTGTCCCTTTTTAATTTGTAGGTCTTTAGTAGAATTGACGATGCAAAAGAAGGTTATCCTTGTTATTTTAATAGAAGATGATATTATGCAAAAGAGAAGAAATTATTAGAAGGCAAGCGAAAAAGAATTTTGTCTAAACATTGAGTTAACACGATAATTAATTTCACTCTGATATTTTCCGTCGACTTTTTTGAATCAAATATTTTTTCAAGATTTATGCTCATGGTTGACTTAAAAATCTAGCAAGGTGGTTGTATGGGAGTGGTCAACGTAGTGGCAAAGGTGGGAGTAGTAGGTGGTGGTTGTAATATGGTTAGGTTGCCAGACAGGCAAATATTTTTTTTATCAACGAGAAAGCGCGCATTAATCTAAAAAGGAAGTATAGTATAATGTTATTACAAACCAAATACTTTTTCCGTTTTTTTTTAAATGAAACATAAATAAAGTGCACATCAACCAAGGAGATTAGAGAGAGAAAGTTGGGACCACTATTTAACTAAGTAACTAGTTATTAGGCTCGGGTTATGCTCCGTGTAAGGAGATTTTTTATTTATTAATATTATACTTTAAAATCATACCATAAAATATCACTTGGTCTAGTGGTTAAGACTTTAATATATGACCTTGAGGTCATGGGATCAAATCTTATGCTATGCAATTTCTAATTTTTATTGCATGAGGATTACATGGAGTAAAATGATTTAGGGAGAGAGCCACATGGCACCGTTCCACGTTTAGGAACGCCTTTTAATATATTAGTATAGATTAAATATTTTAAGCATTTGAGTGTCCCATATCAATTGACATTACACGCAAAATGACAAAAGGAAAAAGAGGGAATTTTCCACCGCCAACCTTTATTTGAAACTTTTGGTTCCAAATTTTTTTTGGAGATTCACTTTCACATACATAAGTAGAGGTGGGCATGGACCGGGTCGGCCTGTCCCGACCCAAGACCGCTCAAGGCTCGGTCTGGTCCGTTGTCCGCTACGGGGGCCTATCACGGTCAAGAAATTTATTTCCGGCCCATCTCGGCATGAGCTCGCCCATATGGCTCGTGGGACGACCCACAAACCGAATAATCTTTTTGTTTTTTAGTCTAAAATTGCCAAAAAAAAAACATAAAACACGGGTCCAGCCCGCGGGAATCACGAGCTCGGTCCTCAGGTTCGTGGGCCTGGGTCGGGCCGTGGACAATATTAGAAAATTCCAGGCTCGGCACGGCACGACCCACCATTCATGGGCTCGAGCCCGACCCGTCCTAGCCCATGCCCAGGTCTATACATAGGGGACTATTTACACATTTTTCAAACTTTGGCTCCAAATTTTTTTAACTTTTACAATTTTAAAGAATTCAAACTTTGGCTGCCAAAAAAAATCATGTATACAAGTTCTCAAAACAATTCCAAAAAATCACTTGCACACACTGCACAACCAATCATTCAGTTACACACTGCACTACAAAATCAACCACTTGCACACACAACACGTATTATGGGATACATGGATGAAGAAACATTTCAAGCATGGATTCTTTCTAGTGGAATTGGTGATGACAACACAATAGGAGAAGAATAACTACAACTTTTGTAACAGATAACAACTAAAGAAGAAGACAATCAATGTCATTCTACTGATGGGACCATGAGTGTGGATGAATTGCTACATTTGGAAGAACAAATGAATGCAGAAGAAAAGGAAGAAGATAATGAGGCACGGTACTTCTCTGATCCTGAGTCTGAAAATGAAGAAGAGACAATGAATGAGTTAAATGAAGATGAGGGTAATAGTGGGGAAATAAAAAAATCAAACCTGCCAAACAACATAAGAAGACAAATTGTATGACATGTTTGCATCGACATATGATGACTTAGTATTACCAAGGGACTTTTAACCACACTCAGGCAGAAATACTCATGTAGTAGTTCAACTATCATAAGATATGGACTCTTGCCAAGAAACAGAGAATAGAGGGTGTAGAGGTCAATGTTGGAAGTAGGAAAACTGAAAATTGTGGAAAAAGTTAAGTTGACATATGATGAAGCCTTGAGAGGGGTACCTCTAAAGCAAAGAATAACCATCACGTCCTTTGCTATGGCCTTAGAGGTTTATAGGCTACTAAAGTGAGGTATACTCACAAGCCATACAAACTCAATCAAGGCTAAACTCACACCAAAACAGAAAGTAAGAAAAATGAAATTTGTGCTGTCTCAAATCTTACCAAAAATAGTGAATGAATTGCCAAAGTTTGATTATCTGTATAACATGATTCATATTGATGAAAAATGGTTTATCATGAGTAAAATTACACAAAGATTTTAGGGTTTTTCTATATTGTACCCCTGTAGTTTTTGGTTTTCTACATTGTACCCCAACTTTTTAAACTTTCTATACTGTGCCCCTTAATTTATAAAGTGTTAGACAAATTACCCCTGCGTTAATCTTCTGTTAGTGTTATACGTATACTGTAGTTATTGGATTGTTTTAGTTTTTCTCGCCAAGAAATCTAGGGTTTGTTTATATCAACCACCCGCCCCCCATTTGCCCCTAATTATATCTCTTCTTCAATCTCCATTTGCAACCAAGATTCATCAGATTTTTCGCATCTCCTTGAAACACAAAAAATGACTTTCTCCTACTCTTCATCAATGGCTGCAGGAAAAGAGTGTGAATTTTTTGTACCAAAATGTAATTGTAATCCTCCAAAATTCGCGAAATTGCATATCTCACATTCACAACGCAATCCGAGGAAAGCTTATTTCAAGTGTGATTACTACCAGTATTTCGTGTGGTTCAACAACAATCACATAATGAGAAGAGGGGAAGAAGGTATGTTGCGTGGTGATGCTGCAAATTCGCAAATTGATGAAGGCCATTTGATGAAAATAAGGCAGGAGCTTGAAGATGTGAAAGCAAAACCGTCTGTCCTAGGTATTTTTTTTTAATAGATTTTGTTAAACTTGGGTTAGTTATGTATGTCCTTTTGGTGGTTGTTATTAAGATGGGGTGATTGAGATAATTTGGGTTGGTCATCTTGTGTGGTTTAATGTTTTAGATGTTGGGTCAGGGGATATTTTGTTGTTAATGTAGTAGTAATTAGATTAATTTAGTAGTCATCTAGTGGTTAATCATGTTTAGGTTGTACTATGATTGCAGCTGCATATCTAATGAAAAGACATCAAGGCATGCTCAAAAACTCATCTCGAAAGTTTTGCATTTAACAACAATGTTCAAAATGTGCATCTCTAATACATCATTGATGTCTAATATTGTAATTGCTGCCAACAAGGCATGTGTCATCAACCACATCCATCATCAAACACTTATGAACATTATCAATGTCTAATTCAACATAATTACCCATGTAAACTTAAGAATTTTTTCAGGCATTCTTCAAATCAGCAAAAAAAAAAAAAAAATACATTTGCCATTATATCCCAACAATAAAACAATAGTATAAACCCTACAAAAATCAAAGGAAGAACCTTTGGGCACATTTCCCAGCAAATACACAAAACACACACAAATTAACATACACTTTTAGAACATTCCATATTACCATAAATAAAGCAACAACATTCCTATTTGTCATACTCGCTATTCGCTAAGTAAGCTTAAAGAATGGAAATGTACCTGACAAACCGTGGATTTTTTGGTAGTGCCTTCGATTTTCTTCAAGTCCATATTTCGCGAAAACTGAAGAATGATGTTAGGGTTCTACAATTTCACCATCAATCACCAGAAATTAACTTACGGTTCTTCAATTTGGTGCTCGAAAGAGTAAAACAGAGAGAGGGGGAAGTGGAATGATTAGCTGAATGGGAGGGAAAGTGGAAAGTGAAAAAAAAGAAAAAAAAAATAACAAAAGGGGTAGGTGTGCAAGTTAATGCCCCTTAAACGTCCGTCATTAATTATATGTTAGTAAGGGTAAATTCTATTTAACTTTTAAAATTAAGGGGCACAGTATAGAAAGTTTAAAAAGTTGGGGTACAATGTAGAAACCAACAACCACACGGGCACAGAAAAACTCAAGATTTTACTTATTATCAGAAGAAGAGGACCCTTACAGAGCATGCCAATCAAAAGAATTCATTACAAAAGTTATGTTCTTAGCTGCCATAGCAAGACCGTGGTTAGGGACAACAGGGGACATAATATGGGATGGAAAGATTGGTATCTTCCCTTTCATAGATGAGGTTGTAGCACAAAGATGGTCAGTGAACATAAGTACGATTGAGATGAAGGCAAATCAAAGTATTACAAAGGAAACCATCAGATAATATATTAACAACAAACTTTTGCCAACAGTTAGAGCAACTTGGCCAGAGAATGGGTGCAAATAGATATGGATTCAGTATGACAATGCTAGACCCCATATCCAACCTAATGATGCTGAGTTTTTGGAAGCATCTACACTAGGTGATTTTGAAATTAACATAATCTGCCAGCCAGCCTAGTCCCCTGGCCTCAATGTACTCTATTTGGGTTTTTTTAAAGCCATTCAATCAATTCAACATCAGAGTTTTCCAGACTCAATTGAGAAGTTGGTTAAAAGTGTTGAGGATGCATACACAATGTATGATACTAGGATAATCAACAACACTAAACTATATTTGATGTATGTTATGATGGAGACATATAAGGTCAAGGGGGGAAACAATAACAGAAAATCCCCACATTTCCAAAAAAAAAATTATGGACAAATTGGGTCAATTCACTAGTGTAAAACGCTATTGGTCAAAACACAACCGTTGAGGTCCTTAAGAGAACCGTAGCGGTAAATCCTTAAAATTTTGGGTGGGAAAATTAGGAACATAAACCGTTGCGGTTCTCAGAAAACCGAAACGGTTAACAAAAAATCATTGCGATTCTCTTTTAACCGTTTTGGTTCGGTGAACCACAACGGTTAATACTAATTTTCCCCCCTTATTTCTAGCCCAAATCTCTTCTTCACTACTCACTTGGTCTTCGATCTCTTATCCAATCATCCCTCTCTATCATCCAAATCTATTTCTTCAATCGTTCCTCTTAATCCATCTCTCGCCATTGCCGATCTCCTAATCTTCATGGCACCACCCATTGCTTCTCTTCTCTTTCCTTACTCAATCCTCCTATGGCACTCCTCTCACAACCTGGGAAGCTTCTTCGTGGTGGTTCTTCACTCACTCACGGTCACTCGTCGTCCTCTCTCAGCCTTCACTGGATCACCGTCACTCTCTTACACAACTTCCTCTTTCGTTTCAATTAGATCTAGGGTTAATATTTTATCCTGGAACTTTTTCCTCTTCAATTTTTTTTTTTGAGTTTTTATTGATGTTGTTGTTGATTTTATTGTTGTTGCAGATAGGGGTGATAATGAGCATGACAGCTAGCGAGCAGCTCGGGCTCGGCTCGGCCAAAGCTCGGCTCGAGCTCGGGCTCGACTCGAGACTTAAACGAGCCGAGCCGATCTAGGCATAGCTCGGCTCGTAAAGCTCATAAACAGCTCGATTATTATTTTATACTTAAAAAAATATTTTATATTAAAAAAATATTTTATCTTAATAAATTGTTTATATATTAAAAAAAATTTATATATTAAAAAAAAATTTATATATTAAAAAATTCTAGTGAGCCAAGCCTAAATGAGCTCACGAGCCGAGCCTAAATGAGCTCACGAGTCGAGCTCGAGCCGCAAATTCTAATCATGAGCTCAACCGAGCTCGGCTCCCCTAAGCTCGGCGAGCTCACGAGCCGAGCCCAAGAAAAGTTAAACGAGCTCGAGTCGAGCCTAGTGCTATTCGGGCTCGGCTCACTCGATAAGCATCCCTAGTTGCAGATTAAAAGAGGCGGAAAAGTCAAAGCAAGGAGCTTCGAATTGTGCTTCGAATCCGACGAATTTGGATAGATTTTTGGAGCGACTACTCTATCAGTACCAGCTCAGTATTTCTCTAAGGTACAAAATTAAGGAATAGAGGGTTCGGGTTAGCGCTTTTGATGATTTTGAATTGTTTGAGTTGAATTTATTGTTAAAACCAACTGGGTCAACTCGTTTATCGCTCGATGGTTCTTCCTTTTTTCCGGGTTGATTTTGCAATTCTTGAGGTTGCTTTGAAGAAGCAGAACATCACAATTTCTTCAAAAGTTTGAATTTTTGGAATTGGGTTTTGTTTGGAAGGTGAAAATTGGGATGATTATTGCATAATAGTAATGGAAGAGATTGAGGTAGTGATGGTAGTTTCAATTAGATCTAATTTTGTTGTATAATGTGGGGTGAAATGTGACGAATTTCATTGATTTTAATGTGGAATTGATAATTAAGGGTTATTAGTTTGATTTGATAGGGTTTAGATTTGCTTCTTATGGTTAATGGTAAAGACATGATAAATTAATGCTATTGATTTACCACATTGTCTACTTTCTAATTGTTAGAAATATGCTTTTCTTACTAGTTTGACATTCATAATTAATAGTAAATTAGTAGAATGGCGATGTTTGATACAATCAACTTTAATTAGATGGTGTATAACACTTCTGGTCTGCCCTTTTTTGTGATAGCTAGAGCAAAGGGCAGATGGTCTTGAATCCTTTGTGGTTGTTGCGATACCCACGATGAAGTTTCATCGGGATGCATTTAGCTCCACTAAAGTTTTTCAATAAGTATCTTTAACGAGAGTAAGGGTGTTAACTTATTTCTTTTTCTCCTTAGTAGTGATTTTTAATATTAGATGGTTGAAGTCTTAAATATGTCAATACTTAAAGTTGTATGTTAGCTAGCGTGAAAAGTGTTAAAACTAATAGGAAATATATGAGTAAAAAAATAAATTTACATGAACTTCTTACTATTTTGTATTGCTCATTTTTGTTGAGTTTTCGTGCCTCAATATGCATTGATGCTTGCTCATTGTTTTCGTTTACCTAATCAACATAGGTTTGCACTCTAGCTAAGAGTGAAAATCAGTCAAAATTAGCAGCTCGTAAGGTACATTTTTAGGCATTGCGGTGTTTGTTTCTACTGTTTGTGCATGTGGGCATTTTGTTTCACAATTTCTCCTTGCTTTCTTTTTCAGTATGCTCGAATTATTCAGAAGTTGGTGTTTACAGCAAAATTCAAGGTATTATTTAGGATTTCTTTAGAATTTCAAGATCCAAAATATTGTTGGAGCTAGGGGTGTGCAAAAATATCCGATCCGAAAATTCGCCGATCCGATCCGATTTTAAGATTTCGGATATTTCGAATCAGGTATCCGGAAAAAATTTCGGGTTTTCGTATCGGATACGGATCGGGATTTTTCAAAAAAATCAACGTACCCGATCCGAAAACCCGGTGATCCGATCCGAAAAGTTAGGATATCCGAAAATTTCGGACCGGATTCGGATCGCAATTTCTCCGATCCGAAATTTTCGGATATCCGGATTTTCGGATCGGGTCCGATCCGATATCCGACATTGAACACCCCTAGTTGGAGCATGTGGTGTTAAGTTTCCTATAAGCATGGAGGGGCTTGCATATTTCTTATGGTGCTTTCTCAAGTATAAGTATTGTTAGATTATCTATCTGCATCTCCCTCTCATTCTCGATTCTATGCTATCTTGCTTGTGTGGGTTTGTTGCTGTGGCAAATCTTGGTTGCAGCCAATCTTAGACCACTTTTTTCGTCATAGCTATGGATTGTCAATCATTACCTATTTTTCTATATTGCTTCATGTGAGTGATATCTCTGAGACTGTGACAAGAGATAGTAGTTTTTATAATGCCGAGGGATCTTATGTTTTCTTTGAACTTATCTCATTGATGATTGATGAATAGTTGGTGCTAAGCATATTTTGCACTTTCTTAGTTAATTATTTTCAGGATAAATTAGTTAATTATTCATACTTACACAAGTCATGACAACTATTTGTGGGATTTTACGCTTACCCGTGACATATTTTAGGTCTGTCCCTACCTCTGTTATGTCATAATAGAGCTTGCCTTGAGCAGTCTGACTTTCCCATGAGTAATCTTGATGCTCTTTGCTGCTCCTTCTTTCTTTTTGGTCTCTTGGTCGGGATTTTGGTGGAAGCTTGGAAGTGCTAGGTATTTGATTTTTGCATACACATTTATGACTATTGAATTTATCCAGTCGATATGGTACAGTTACGATGTTTTCACTTTTTGGTTTTATATAGTATGAACTAGAACTATATCCTGGCTTGATCTACCAAATGAAGCAACCGAAGATAGCAAAGGTATTATTTTAACAATTTGTTCTTGCTATGTTCTCCTTGGTATCTATATTTGATGAAGGGATTCAACATCTCAGGATTCACCGGGATATAGATGAAAGGCTCTCTGTTTATCTCAAGCTCAAAGGATCAATCGCATACTTACCTAGATTATAGTTAATATTTTTATGTAACTAATTATTTATGCTTATGCTTCAATTAAGCATAATATGCTTAATAAAATAAGTATCGATATATATTATTGATTTTGTATTGATTAATAATGAAAAAAAGCAAAAAAAAAAAATGTTTTGGTTTTTGGAATGGTCAATTGCTGCGATTTTTGGGTCAAAACCGCAAGGGTAAATGATTAATTGATCCAGTTCAGGACCACATCAATTAATAGTTGGGGACTGCTGCGAGTCCAACTATGGTCCAAAACCGGAGCGGTAAGCCCGATTTTGACCGTAACGGTTGAACTTTTTTCCACTAGTAATTACCAACTACTGTTGAAGTGTCAGAGGAGTTGGTAAATGACAGAGTTAATGAGCTCAATCAAGACATTGTGATTGGGCCTCAGCCATTTAAAGCAATGAAATTGCTTCCAAAAGATCAATAGAGGCATGTAAATAAGACATGGATACATTTTGACACATAAATACACTTTTTGTAAAGTACATAAGTCATACACTTTTTGTTTAGTATAAAGGTTGTATGGCCCTATTTTGTAAAGTTATGACCTTTTTTTTGTAAAGTACATAGTTATATGCATTTCACATCAGTTGGTTTCCACAAGTAATGCATGTAAGGAACATGTTTGAAGAAAAAAGAAAGGCTTGGTTCTTTCCCTCAGGTTGTCCCTAATCACCAATATGCACATAACCATATTTAACCTCCTAACTGCCACGTCCAACATGCAAAATAAGTCAATGCATTAGTAGCATAAGTGGGGGAAAGCCAATACATGGACTATGTTAAACTTAAACTTGACCTCATTCATCATCGAAGATAATTTATCATCCTCTATCTCATGCAAATTTTTATTATTTGACATTGTTTGGCACAAGTCCAGTAGGTACAACACCAACACACAATTGTCTCATCAATGTAAAGACAAATTAATATGCTAGGGGTACATTGAGAGTAAAAAAAGGTTGAAAGCATTTGTGGTGTAAAAAGATCATCATCATTGGGAAGTTACATGATTACCAAGCATGTTACAACCACAACAACACCATCATGCAAAATCAGTCACAAACGCACATTCAAATTAGTCCATAAACCCCAAAATCACTCCATCACAACCACAACAACACCATCATGCAAAATCAGTACCAAGCACACACACTAACTTCAATCCATAAACCCCAAAATAAAATATTACAACCACATCAACACACAGTTGCCTCATCAATGCAAAGACAAATTAAATATGCTAGGGGAACATTGAGAGGAAAAAAAGGTTGACAACATTTGTGGTGTAAACAGATTATCATCATTTGGAAATTACATCATTACCAAGCATATCACAACCACAACAACACCATCATGTAAAATCAGTCACAAACACACACTCAAATCAGTCCACAAACCCCAAAATCACTCCATCACAACGACAACAACACCATCATGCAAAATCAGTACCAAACACCCACTGAAATAAGTCCATAAACCCCAAAATAAAATATCACAACCACAACAACACCACCATGCAAAATCAGTCACAAACACACACTCAAATCAGTACATAAACCCCAAAAAAACTTAAAATCACAACCACAACAACACTACATGCAAAATTAGTCACAAACATACACTCAAATCACTCCATAAACCCCCCCCCCCAAAAAAAGTTAAAATCACAACAACAACAACAACAACAACAACAACAACAACAACAACAACAACAACAGATCATGCAAAACCACTCACAAACATATACTTAAATCACTCAATAATCCTGAATTTAGTTAGAAGCATAACCATAACAACACCATCATGCAAAACCAATCACAAACACACACTCAAATCACTCCATAAACTCCCAAAAAAAGTTTAAATCACAACCACAACAACACCATCATGCAAATTCAATCACAAATACACACTCCAATCACTCCATAAACCCTACAAATAGTTAAAATCACAACCACAACAACACCATCATGCAAATAACTTTCAGATTAACCTAATTCAAATATAATCATCATAATAACCATCATGCAAATGACCTCACTGTACAAACATATACTCATCTTAAGTACAAAACTTACAGAGTAGCAAAGAACTGAACAAACATCAACTAATAAAGATGAAATCAGCCTATAAGGACAAATATCAACAAATACTAATACTAACAAATCATAAAGAACTAATGACCTCACAAGTACTATTAAAGCATAATACTAACAAATATCAGAGCCAACATGACAAAATCATTCAACAACACATAAATTCATGAAAAAGATTAACTTTAAGAGATAAAGTTAGGAACGCTTCACCAACTTAGAGAAAGACAAGAATTTCAAAAAAAAATTCTTGCAATTTTTAGGGCTTTCGGCAACAGAGGTTGAAGTTTGAACTTTGGGGTTCTAATCTGCAGACTTTTGAGGCGAAGATTCAGGGGACTCGTTAAATTACAATTTCCTCTTACCCAAGCACGCAGATCTCGAATCAACTGTGGCTTCCACCACATTTTCTTCCTTTCATACCAATTTCTATGTTTGTGTTTCAGATTCCCTACGCACATAAGGGAGCTTAGTAGATGTATAAGATGAACTGTGGTTGGCACGATCTATCAAGCGCATCAGCCACGTTTCCTCCGAAGAATCCATATCATCACAACCAAACAAGTAATCTGTCTTAATCCACGAAGAAGACATATTGAAGCAACAAATAGAAACGGAAAAAAAAGAAGATCAGTCTTCAAAACCGTAGATCAGAGTTTTTCTAAGAGACGAGAGATAAGAGATCTCTTTTTCAGAGAGATGAGAAAGAAGAGAGAAGTTAGGTTTGAAGATAAAAAGAGACGAGAGAGATAAATCGGAGAGAAGAGTTAGGGTTCTTGAGTGAGAGAGAAGAAGTTCAAGATTTAGGGTTGTTAAATCAAAGAGAAATCAGTAAGAGGCCGGAGGTGTGTAGAATGATCGAGAAAAGGATGGTATGTGGGGAATAATTGCAACAATAAAAAAAAGGAGGGAAACCCTAATGTAATTAATGATTTTTAGGTTGGTGGTAGAGTAATCAATAAGGTAGGTGAGTTTAATTGTAATGGCAATATTGTAATAATTTAGTATTTTTTTCATTTGTGGAAGTGTGTCACTTATTATGACTACTCCTTGATAGGAAAGTGACTCACTTAAAAGAAACGGAGAAAGTATAAAACAAAGCAAATAAAAACTAAAGGAGCTTTATGAGCTCTTACAAATCATATAAAATAAAAACAAGTAAAACCAATAAAGAGTAGCATATTATGGAGGTCGTCGTTGCTGTTTAATGATTGTGATGATTGAGGCAAAAACTGATGGAAGTGGTGGAAGAAGTCGATCTCGTCCACGATCTGGACAACTAGCAACCAACAACGAGCTTCACATATCATGCCATGAGCAATCCCTACAACCTTCTGTCGCTTGGAATTCTTGGCTTATGATATTATGAAGAGTCATGTTCCTCGGTGACTCATTACTCTCTTGCAAGAGTAGTGCACGTGTCTCCTTAAGGTAGGAGAGCATCATTTGAGTTGGCGCGCTGAAAACCACCATATGGAACTAGGATGCCGCCTTCATATTTGATTTTTTTCAAGGCAAGGATCATTAAGATCAATGCCAAGCTAAGAAGAGAGCTAAACATGTTGAGCTCTCGAACACAACTCCGATTTGAGAAACCAGAAAACACATGTACCAACCATAAAGACTTTTTATCACCTCGTCCAGTCTCATAATCCTTATACCTAAATTCTAAGGTAATACGATCCTTATCGAACTCACAAACAATTTGTGATTTTCACAACCAATCACGAAGAACATCTTCTGCAACTCGAAAGACACAACTGAATCCAATTATTTGGAGATTAACCATGCATACTAAGATAAAAATCAGCATACTTATATCTTACATAACTATGAACTAGGGGGAGGGGGAGGAGAAGCCCGAAAACCAGGGGGAGGGAAATGGGAAGACCAAAAATCTAGGGGGAGGGAGGGGGAGGGGAGGGGGAGGGGGAGGGGGAGGGAAATCCCAAACACCAGGGGGGGAATGGGAAGCCGACTCTAAACCTTGAACATAAATGAGGAAAACGGGAAAAGGGAAACTAAACTAACCACTTTGAACTAGAAGGGGGATGGGGAAGGGGAACCTAGTACCTAGAGCACGGGGGAACAGAGAGGGGATGACTGAACCACGTAAAATAGGGGAGATGGATGGGAAAGGAAGGGGATACTCAGTAAACCAAAGTAGGGGAAAAGGGGATTCACGAAACCGGAGGTGGGGAAAAGGGCGACTGGACGACGGGGACGACGAGCAGAGACGGTAGGGACGACAACTAGGTAGTGACTGGGGAAGACGACTAGGATGCGATTTGGGACGACAGAGGAAGGGAAATACAGAAAGGGAGGGGAGAAAGAGAAAAAAACACGAACAAGTGAAAGTAGGCAAGCTCGCCGGTGACCGGGTGAGCAGCGTGCTCAGGCCAAGGACTGGCGAGCCTACTGGGCGGCCCTAGGTTTTTTAGGGTTTTTGGTTGAGGGGGTTTAAAGAGAGAGAGAGTTGTTGAAAACTAGTTTCTCAATGAGAGGTAAAGGTGTTAATACAAGCAAATTAATACATGGCAATAACAAGAAATGATGGATGAAAAGAAACCCATTTCTAATAGTATTACTTGTCCAACTCAAATCTTATCTTGTTTTTTTTCAAGATAACTATTTCTCATTCATATTGGATTCATTAAGATAATTTATTAGCATTAACATCATTTTTCTTTAATCATTAAATATGGATCAAATATGGACCGTAGAGTTGGATGTTTTCTCCTTTCTTTTATACATGAGTGGGATTCAAGGCCTAAATTCTCATACTCCTTTTTTCGTAAAATTTGCAGCTTGTACTCGTGGGATATTTTTTTTAAACATCCTAAACTAATATATCACTATATTTGGTTCCAAGACATCCCTACTTATTTTCTAGTGCAACGTTTTCAGTTCATAAAAAATCAATATTGATTGCAAGCTTTCTTTTAATATGATGGCTCTCACTTTCTTCCAACCCTAGCAAGCTGACTCTGATCTACCAAAAATCATTCATAATATATGGATTTCAACTTCAATGGTCCCCTCGATCATTCTTCTTTGTGCTCAAACCTTCTTTTTCTACACTTGTTTTTGTTTTTAAAGTATGACCATTTGGAATGGCCTCTTAATGGCTATAAGCAAGGGTTTTGCGTTCTTCAGAGATTAAGATCGACAAATTGATGCTTGTTAGTGTTAGAACTAATAAGAAATTGTAATAACTTATTTGATCTGATAATTGAGAGGATGTGATACTATCACTACCCTAAGTCGATAGACCTCCACAACAATTGTGATTGGATAGCATGCACCGACTCCAGAGTTTACATCTCCTCCACGAACTAGCACAATCTAGTAGATGGAGTGGGAACTGAACTTGAACAAAAGAAATTTTATGGAATAGATATTTTGGTGAATAGAGGGAGAAAGAATTGTGTTGTTTATATTTTTCTAAAGAGAAAATGGGTTATTTATAGGAAGAAAAATGGTCAAACGTAACTGATGGATTAATGCGATGATCTCCCACAACCATTAGAAATAATGCTGTAAATAATAATAATTAATTAAACGTTACAAAAGTTTAACAACCAAGATATTTTACATGGAAAAAATATTAAATTGTATCAGTATCGAGGCGGTTGACGCGCGGGATATTGTTTAACACATTATAGAACACTTCTCTATATAAATTGGCGTACAACTTATTTCACCACCATTGTGGGACAATAACAAAAGTTGTAACCAACTTCAAGTTTGGTCCAAAATAAGCCAATCTTTTTCTAACAATCTCCCACTTGGTTCAAACTTACGCCGGTTTCAAGGAAAAAGAAAATTAGGAAAAATGTTGCTAGGGCAAACAAGGTCTTGAACCTGCAACTATGAAATTGAGTATCCCTTGTTGCATGTATAACATTAAGCCATAACAACGTGTCTCATTATTGCTTTAGAGAATGGTCTGCGTCTGTGCTCATACAAGGTGGCCAGCCCCCCCAATAACATAGGTGAGTCTATCAAGTTTGTATAGGTCACACCACCCAACAAGGGCTATGGATCTCATCTTCAGCCATGCAGTATAAACATGTTCAAGGGTACAATATACAACTATACTTGAGTAATACCTCAAGGCTTTTATATCAACATGATTACAAGCAATAGCTCCACAACTTCGTTTGACCACATTGCATTTGGTAAACCAGATTAGCTATCCATCATGGGCTACTTCATAGGGGGTTCAATATCTTTTATTTCACTAGGAATAACACAAGAGGGGGGATTGTATCTGTAGAAATAAATGTAACTTTTGCGGAATTATAAAACTTAAACAAAGAAACAAGCTAAAGAAACACAAGGGATTTTTACGAGGAAAAACTTATTGGGTCCAACAAGAAGAAACAACCTCAACCACTAGGGATTTTAAACTCAACATTTTCACTAATTAGGCCAAACAACTTTGTTACAACCTAATTCTACTCACGGGCCACACCTTGATTTCCTAAACTCTAGTTCTTGAACAATCGTTCCCTTAACAACTCTTCCTCTCAACTTCACTTGAAATTTTCTCACTTTAACTCGCTTCACTCAAAGCTTCTCTTTTACAGAACTTCACTGAAAGTCCCCTTACCCCGAAACCAAAATTACAATGATCAATAATAGCTTAGTGGAATAGAGTAAGAAGGTAAAGAAGAAATGACTTTTATGAGAGAATGAATGCACGCACTTTACTTAGTTAAACTCACTAAACACTTGGTTATACACATATTGGAATTTAATTAGACATTAGTATCTATAGCAGTGATAACTAAGAACGTGGAATAAAATCATGTGTTAGTGGTAAAAACATTTTCCCATGATGTTCCTTAACTAGAGGAACACGTTCTTATTTGACACCCATGATCTCCATGATCTCTGTTAAACGTGGGTTATGGATCATTTACTGCTTCCTTAAATTTAGTAACCACTTAGGCAGTAAATCAAAAATCTGATTTAATTAAAAAGTATTTTAATTTATAAAACATAAATAAAATCCTTTTACCAAAAATAATATCTTTCAAATATTTTCCATAAAACCAAAAAGGATATTTATTATCTCATATAAATAAAATCTTTTTCTTGACAATATTTTCCTTAAAATCAGATTTTTTTTACTTAAATAAAATGGGTTCCTAGAATCTAGGCATAAATAACTCAAACGACATTATTAGCGGTACAATGTCTAAGTTCCTTTTAATAGTTAGTTCCTTTAAACTTAATATGACAGTATCAGTTCGTATGTTCCTTACAAAAGAACAGATGCTCATTTTCATTCTAGATTGCCATAGCTCCTTGCCATTCTTACTCGTTCCTTTACATTGGAACTAGAAACATAAAGCTTGCTTTGGTCTTCTTGTTCCAGCGCTTCTCCAGTAGCAATTCCTTGATCATCTTTACTAATCTTCAAAATCCAAACTTGATTTCTTCTTTGACTTAGTATTCTCTTTGCTCCTTTCATTGATACCTTGTAAAATCCATTCATTTAGCAATTTGTTAGTTCAATACCTAGTTTTTATCTTTGTTCCTTTGTTATCATCAAAACTAGGGTTCAACAATCTCATTCCTTAAGTAGTTTCTAAAACTAGTTTTCTGTTTAGACCTTTAGTCAACAAATCCTCTAAATTTCTCTCTTACCTCACATAGTCAAGAAAGATTACACCTAATATGATTAAATTACGAACAACATATTGTGTTAGGCGTATATGCCTACTCTTACCATTATATGCCTTATTCTTGGCAACATGAATGGTCGCTTGTGAGTCACCATGAATTAAAACTGAGAGCATTTGCTTTATCCACAAAAGAACATCAGACATAAGATTTCTCAGCCACTCTGCTTCCTGACCAGACATCTCCAAAGCAATAAACTCAGACTTCATTGTAGACTTTGCAATGCATGTCTACTTGGAGGATTTCTAAGACACTGTTGCTCCGGCTAAAGTAAACACAAAACCACTAGTAGAGTGTATATCATCACTCTTAGAAATCCAGTTAGCATCACAATATCCCTCCAAAATAGGAGGATGGCCACTATAACACAAACCAAGACTCATAGACCCTTTAATATACTTAAATGAATCAAAGCACTTCAATAATCATGATCGTGGTTATGAGTGTACCTACTCAATCTGCCGATTGCATAAGCTATATCGGGACGAGAAAAATTCATCAAAAACATAAGACTCCCAATAATCTTAGCATACTCAACCTGTTTGACATTATCATAAGTATTCTTGTTCAAAGATATACTAGCATCATAGGGATTTCAAACGAGTTTCACATTGAAATAACCAAACTTTCTAATAACCTTTTTAATACAATGAGCTTGACTAAATCTGAAACTAGAAGTAGTGTTCTCAACTTCAACTCCCAAAATCACATCTACCTCACCCATATCTTTCATGTCAAAGGAAGATTTGAGTAAATACTTGGTTGAGTTAACTACCCACATACTAGTATAGAAAATGAGCATATCATTAACATAAAATTCAATAATAACATAATCTAAAGAATCAGTTCTTACATAAATGTATGAATCAATATCACAAGTTCTCAAACCAAGAGATAAAACAACACTGTCAAAGTTCCAATGCCACCACTTAGGAGCTTGTTTCAAGCCATACAATGATACAAAGACTTAAAAAGTCTACATACCTTATGTTCTTGACTAAGAATCCTAAAACCATCAAGTTTCTCCATATGAATTTCCTCACCAATATCACCATACAGAATACTCATTTGATGCACATAAAGACCATAAATAAAGGCAACAGGAAACAACACCCTAATAGAGGCAATCTTAGTAACCGAGAATAAGTATCAAAGTAATAAAAATCTTTCTTCTAAGTAAAACCCTTAGCAACGATTTTGGCCTTAAAGTTATCAATAGATCCACCAGACTTGAGTTTCATCCTGAAAACCCACTTACAACCTAGAAGTTTACATCCACGAGGTAAATCCACTACCTCCCAAGTATGGTTAGACATAATGGACTCAATCTCACTATTAATGGCTTTCTTCCATAACACGGCATCAACAAATCTCATGGCATCATCATAGGTCTTAGGATCATCCTCAACAATAAAAGCAGATACAAAAGACTCATCCGAATCATCACCATAATCTATAACAAAAGTAGTAATAAAATCATGTTCAAATTACTATAGGACTGTACTTCTCCTAAGTTCAAATGAGGCTTCAACAACATTTTTAGGAACATCAAGTGCATCATCAGGTGGAGAAGATGAAGAAGGTAAAGACTCCTAAGAAACATCAACAAGTCTAAAAGACTTCAAAGGAAATCTATCCTAAAAAAATTTAGCTTCTCTCGACACAAAAGTATGACAATAAAAACTAAATTTGGCATCCTTAGCCACAAACCTATAAGGTGCACTATTCGGGGCATAACCAAGAAAAATAATATCAACTATTTTATGTCCAATCTTATCTCTCTTGAATTTAGATACAAGAACCTTAACCAACCACCCCAACACTTTCACAAAATTCAGGTTAGGAGGATAACCTTTCCACAACTTATTTGAACCATATTCTTAACCTTCGAACAATCATCAATAAAATTCAGGTAAATATGGCCAGATTTGCTCACAACATCCTTATAGTTCGCAAGATAAGAATGGATCAAGTCTAACAATTGAGTTTGCCTCTTGGTTACTTCCTTAAAAGGTTCTTATGATACTTGGCCTCAACACACACTTGACATTTTTGCATTTCAAACATGGATAACTTTGGAATCAAATTCATATTATGCATGCGATTAATGGAATTTAAATTAACATGTCCAAGTCTAGAATGTCAAGTATCAACATATTCAACAATATAAGCAGAAGATGATGCATTCATTTCAACATCTAAAATAAATAAGACCACCATTACAAAATCCTTTCGCAAAAAACTAGCCAAACTTAGACAAGTATAATTTACCAAAATGAAAAGAAAGCTTAACACCATCATTATTACGTAAAGACCCAAAATAATGTTCATACGCACATTATGGACCTATAGCACATTTTCAAGAGCTAAAGTCTTTCCAAAGGTGAGTTTCACACTAACCTTTCCTTTGTCATGGACCCGAACTTTGCTGCTGGAGTTTCCCATGTACGCAATACTCACCATCACCATAATCTTTGAGCTCCTTGAAGAAATCCTTGTTGGCACTGATGTGACATGTAGCTCCAGTAGCAACAATTCACTCAACTTGATTTTCAACCAATTTGACTTTAGAGAGAACAACAACAACACATCCTCACAGGTTTCATGGAGATCAGCTTGAGGATTTCCTTGACCCGAATTGTTTATATGAGCCTTGTAGTTTTTGTTGTAACTTTTTTGGTTGCCTTTGTTACCTTTGTTTCCATTCTTCTCGCTTGCAATCCTAGCATGACAATTGGCAGAAAAAATTGTCCTTTCTTGTGACAGTATAAGCATTCTCCATCAAACCTTTTGCGCTTCTTGTTTGGCCACCACTCTTGTATATACCTGCAATTTTATATTTAACAATAACAACAAAGTTAGAAGCATTAGTCTTAACACGTTCTTGGTTTCTTTAGCATCCTCAATCTTGATATGAGCAATCAATTCTTGCAGCTTCATATCCTTTCTCTTGTGCATCAAATTCTTCTTGTACTCTCCCCAAGAAGAAGGTAACTTCTCGATGAGTGCATTAGCTTGAAAGTGATCACAAATTAACAAACATCAAATCAATGAATTTGGTCCATAATAGGCTTGTCATCTACAATCTCAAACATAAGCCACTTAGCAACAACATACTTATTGGTACCAAGCATCATTATAATCATACTTAGAATCAAGAGCGGTCCATATTTCTTTAGCACAATTCATTTATAGTATATATCAAACAAAGAGTTGTCTATGTAATGCAACATAACTCCTCTAACAATACAATTGTCCTTAGCTTTCTTAGTATTATAATAACCAGTGGCAGAATCATCAATAACAATTTCCTAACGTAACACATAATCAATATCAGACTCTTAAAAATAGAAGGATGTTTTTTCTTACCAACATTTGAAGTTCTTTTCATTCAAAGGTTCAAATTTGGACAAGTCAGTGATAATGTTTTCAGGCATAGTAATAAGAGTATTATTAGGTTAAGCAACATAAACATTCTCAGCAGCCATGTCAAACTAATATTACTATAACCGAACAATTAATCAACTTAGATTGTTGGAACTAATAAGAAACCGTAATAACTTATCTGATAATTGAGACGCCGTGATACTATCACATCTCTTAGTTGATAGGCCTCCAGAACAGGTGCGATTGGATAGCAGGCACCGACTCCGGGGTTCATGTCTCCTCCAGTAGATGGAGTGGGAACTGAACTCGAACAGAAGAAATTTTATGGAATAGATATTCTGGTGAGTAGAGGGGAAAAAGAATTATGTTGTATATACTAAAGAGAAGATGGACTATTGATAGGAGGAAAAATGGACAAACGTAACCGATGGATTAATGAGATGACATCCAACAACAATAAGAAATAATGCAGCAAATAATGGCAATTAACTAACATTACAAAATTGTAACAACCAAGATAATGTAAATGGAAATTGTTCACTGTCTCCTTCATAACATGTTTAACTCATTATATGACACTTCTTTATATAAATTAGGGTACAACTTCTTTCACCACCAATGTACGACAACAACAAAAGTAGTTAACCAACTTCAAATTTGGACCAACATAAGCCAAGTGTTTTCTAACAATTAGCACAATCAGAGGCATTTACCAATATCCATAAAGAATCTCTACTCTTGTTGATAACAAATATTGTAGTGATCAAATCATCAAATGGTTTCATTTTCATATATAAGACATACTTTACACAAGAGAAAAACTAAATTGCTAGTTATGGTCACTATAATTCCATTCATAATATCTATTATTCTTCAATCTAACTTGATTTTAAAGGTTATTTCTATTTAACACCATGACAAATCAAATGTTTCTCTCAAGAACATAATTTATGAAATAGTTAAAATTTTAAATCAGTTTTTCTAAATTAGTTTTGTTTCGGATTAGTTACCAGAATTTATACTATATCTCAATGTTACTTTATGGCATTGAGGGAGATATGGTAGCTAGGTATCACCCCGAATTTCAAACAATGTCCAGGGTTCGAATGCTTATCCCAACAATTTGTTGGGAATTTCATTTGTGGTGGCAGTGGGCCTTTAGGCTTATTGTCGTTTAGCCTTGTACCCAACCTCAACTAGTGTCCCTGCATGCTAGTAGCCTAAAAGGGTTGATCTTCGTACTAATTATCTTTTCTAATACAAAAAAAGGAGAAAAATTCACCCCAATTATTACCCATCTTCTTTTATAAGTCCCAACTACAAATTATTCCCTACATGTCTCAAGTTTACTATTTTGTAATTTTCATAGGTCCCGAGTTACTTATAACCGATTTGAAAGGTAAGATTTATAAATGTTTACCATCTTCGAACACTTTCAGCAAGTGATAAAGATCTATAAAATCGGGCCAACGTTTTAAAATCTTACATTTTAAACCGTTTATAAGTAATTCAAGACTTATAAAAATTACAAAATGGTAAACTTGACAACTATAGAAAATAATCCATAGTTGGGATTTATACAAGAAATGGATAATAGTTGGCCCCCTTTTGTAAATTTCTCCAAAAAAATTTGTTGATGGCACCTGATGAACATTGCCAAAAACTCCATTGGGATACCTTGTAAAAAGATCCGAAAAAGAAAGAATTAGCATTCCTCCAAGGTTGATTGTCGTCCTCTTAATTCGTACTATGCTTGTAGTCTTCTTCACGAGGAGCACTCTGCTAGTTACAACTTACATACATGTGCCTTCGTACTCGAACAGCCGCTGTGGTGATTACTTTGACGTTACCAAAAGTTCTCCCAAAACTCGTGCCTTAAATTATCTCACTTTCACAGTTTCTAAACTCTCATAATCTGCGTTTTAAACACTTCCAAATCCACTTTTCGCGCCTTTGCAACATCACCTCATCATCATTCATCTCTATACCCTATCTCTCCTACCCATTTTGATTAGTTTCAACTGAAAAATGTCGCAATTCTCACTCTCATCCCTCCATAAAACACCAAAACCTCACCTTTTTCCAAGCAACAGCAAGCACACACCATCAATCGTTAATCCCACTACCCAATTTCTATCTCTTCCCAACAAAAACTCACAGTTGCAAATCCCATCACCATTCAAATTAAAATGCCAACATAATAGTTTTTCGACTCAATTGATAAACCCCATTTCATTCCCCACAATCCAAAAACGTTTTCTTATTTCTAAACCAAGGAATGCTACCAAACGTTGCACTCAGCTTCTTTGCGGCAATTCGTCGAACAGCTTGAGTGCAAATAACAAATCGTCGTTTAGGGGGTTAATTGAAACTCTCAGTGAAGCAGTTTCTACTGCATTCCCAATATGGGTTGCTTTGGGATGTTTGATGGGACTTTTGAAGCCGGATTCTTTCAGTTGGGTCAAACCCCAGTTGTCAATTTGGGGATTGACCATCACTATGCTGGGTATGGGTATGACACTTACTTTGGATGATCTGAGTGGAGCTATGGCTATGCCTAAAGAAGTGATTGCTGGTTTTTTGCTTCAGTACTCGGTCTGTTTTTTCATCGAAATCTTTCTCATTTTCAATTTCCCCATCATTTTTATTCATGTTGAGCTTTGACTATACACTATTCTTTCTGTCTTTTTGTTTGCAATTATGACTTTTGTTGTTGTTTTGATGTATATGTTCAACCTTCAAGTAGTTGATATCGATTGTGACAGCATATCATACAGTTTATGTTTAAATTAGAATTGACAAAAGTAATTAGACCGGAACCCCCCCCCCCTTCCGGGGAGATGGATAGTTTTCAACCCAATACCTGTGAACAATCTGCCAAAAGCAAAGGCGATGAGATGGTTTTAAGGAAGTAGTCTCCCTAAAGTCAGGAAAAAAATCTGACCCGAAATCGACTGGAAATTAGATCTGGACCAAATCCAAACACACTGTATGCAAAACCAATCTGGCTGACTTGTTGGAAAGCTCAATGATCACTTGGGATTTGGGGAATCCTTTGATGGTTTCTTGTGAAAACTGAAACTATCAAGTGCTTTAAGTAGCTCTTGGGTAGGTTTTATAATCTAGTTCACGGGCAGTGAGAAAATGATCGAACTGCTCGAGTGGGTTGCTTTGGTTTTCCCGTTCACAGTTGCATCTGGATGAGAGAGAAGTATTGCAAAGTTCAGTGGTCATGGATATCAAACTAAGCCTGATTCTTGATCATGATGCAAGAAACTAGCTTAATGATTGTGAGAAGGTTTCACTTTAATATCCTGTTCTGGTCTGTAGTAAATAGGAGATGACTATGAGTCTATGATGCTACTCTAGTCTCTATGACTTTATATAGCTGGATTATTGTTTGTATTTTGATTTATGGTTGTAATTAGAAATGTCATCATGGTTTTTCTGCCTATTAGGCTTATTAGGGAGAAAAAGAAGAAAAATCTTCATGTAACTTAGCAAACCATCTTGGAGATAAGTCACGAGACTTGTGGAATATGACAGAGTTAAGGGGTTTCCAAATTCTTCAATAGATATGGTGTTGGAATGGGCCTTGTGATGTGGGCTTATCTTATATCAAGGATGGGGAGTAGGGATCGCAATGAGACAAGACAACTCATGTGCTACTTGAGATCGACTCAGTCAAAACCGAACTTGAGTGAGCTCAAGAACTCAAGCTCGACTTGAGACATTGTCAAGTTGAGTTGAGTTATTTGGTACTTGACTTGAGAACTTCTGAGAAACTCGAAAACACAATTATTAATTATTACCCAAAGTAAAATGCCTAAATCTGACATAATATCTACCCTAAGGGCACTTATCAGATAAGAAGACTTGCGAGTTACTCGAGATCGGCTCCATTAAAACTCGACTCAATCAATACTCGACTCGTTTGAACTCGACTCAACTCGAGAATTTAATTTTTTTTTGACGGGAAAAGAAAAAAAATTTTATTCATTCTCAGGTAAACAGTCTGATATTGCATCCACACTAGCTTCATGAGGCACCTCCATCCAGATCTTCATCTCATCAATTTTTTTGCTTATATGGGATAGTTTATGTGCAACATTATTTCTACTTCTCCTAACAAACGAAAATGAGATAGAAATACATTGACTTGCTAAAGAAGCATGTTAGCTACTATATTACTAAAGCTTATCTTCTCTTCGAAGCCCTTGGAACATGCACCCAAGTGCATGTAGAGGATGGTGCACCATCTCCTAAACGACGTAGTTTTAATATTTTAAGAGTCCATATTTTTGAGAAAAAATGTTGTTATCTGTTTACTTAAATCTTGCAACTTGTTTAACCTTTTCGAATATGATTGTAAGCGAGATTCTTTTTTTTTAAATTTGAATTTTAAAAGGTATGTTCTTGTACTTTAGACTAGATGTTCATCTATATGCTTTTTTCATTATGACCTATGTTCTTTTGTAATTGGAGATTTTCATGTTCTTTCGCAAATAATTACATGCACCCAAGTGTATGTAGAGCATGGTGCACCCTCTTTTAAGCTACGTCGTTTTATCATTTTTACAGTCTATAATTATCAAAAAAGTTGTTATTTGTTTCCTTAAATTTTGCAACTAAAGATTCGTTTTTTTAATTAAAATTGGTATATGTTCTTATACCTTAAGCGTAGATGTTCATTTACTATATGTTCTTTACATTATAACCTATGTTTTTTTATAAATATAGATTTACATGTTTTTTAATATTAAGTCTTGTGTTCTTTTTTAAAGTAGAAAAGTTGCTGAAAAAAGTTCGTGTTCTTTTATATAAATGGTATGTTCTATTTGGGTGCATAATCCACGCTTTAATGTTCTTTAATTTTAAATTATGTGTTCTTTTACAAGAATGATATGTTCTTTAGAGTGCACAATGAGCACTGTGCACCCTAGTGCATAGCCGCTTTTTGTTCTTCAAGTGGTGGTACAACTTACTGTTGTCAGTTTCCACTATCACATTCCTTAGACATGCTTCAATCATTAATGTTTGACGAGCTGTCATAGCCTCTGCAACATCAACCCTGAAGCTCCCTGCAACCTTCGAGCACATTGCAACCATTACATCACTGCCCCTAGACTCACTCAAATCCAGAAGTTAGCGAAGTGATTCGTGCGAACCTAAACACGAACTCAACTCGCATAATTGCCACCTCTAATGGGGAAGATTCTTGGATTAAGAATAATCTTGTGCTAAATATCTATTTGGACATGATGTAATAATTTTTTTTACAAAAATATTGAGAATATCATGTCATCCACCCCTTTTTAAAAGCACAAAAAAGTTAATTCACTTGTAAAATGTCATTTATCTAGATTGGATCCTTTCGGTAAATCTTCTTCCTTCTTCAATTACAGGATTGGTAAGCTCCACTAACATAATAAATTTCAGTTTTGCAATAGTAGGAACACACATTTAGATTATATGACTTAATGTTCCAGCTTCAGCACATATATGTCTGGAGAAAGCCTTCTACATCACTTCTTTACCAGCCTTCCCGTTTGTGTTTGGCATTGTCATTTGCTTCATAATCTCGGAGTTGAGGCCTGTTTGCTTCTTTCCTGCTGCAGGTGATGCCATTGTCTGGTTTCTTTATCAGCCGGCTATTAGGGTTGCCATCCCATTATGCAGCTGGCCTAATATTAGTTGGCTGTTGCCCTGGTGGTAAGTGATTTCATAAGGTCTAAGTGTTCTTGTTTGTTAATATTTCTCTTCCTTTTTTACACATTTGCATCAAAACTGCAGGGACAGCGAGTAACATTGTCACCTATCTTGCCCGGTAGGTTAATTTCTGAGGCCTTTTTTTAGTTGTAGTCGCAGTTCTAAGGAGCAGAGTTGGTAGGTTTCTAACATGTTTGTTTATGCAGTGCAAATGTTGCTCTTTCAGTGCTGATGACAGCGGCAAGTACATTTTCAGCCGTGGTTTGTAACTTTTTTGCCGTCTTATTGTACTTATATTTTAATCTTCTACAGTGGCTTATGGTGATGGTATACGTAGTTAATTGCTAAATTCTTTTTGCATGATTGACTTGAATCTTCCCTTCTTTTCTTGTTAGATATACCTTAAAGTAAACTACTAATGCCTGCCAAATTTACATGAAAGGTTTGAATCCCCTGTAAAATTATCTTCCTCCAGTTCACAATAAAGTGCTTATTTGGTTCCACGCTTCCAGAATCTTCATTCTATGATTGCAACAAACTATAGAAGCCTATTCTTTTTGGAATCGCGGAGAGTTACACAGAAGAGGATATTCATTTAACTTAGATTGTGGTGAACAGGTGAAGTCCCTTAATCTACGGTCTTGTATCATATCATCATTGCACTGCCTCTAATGAGCCTCCGCGGACGGTTGGGGTAAGGAAGATAGATATATTAAGGTTTTAACCTCAACACTATCTAGAAAGCTGGTTTCCGTTCATTGACTGGCTCAACCCTTGGGCACAAATGAGCTAATAAGAAAGAGTCCAGCTACTGATCCCGAAATAAAAGAAACGAATAGCAAGAAAAGTAGACTACAGCTACATGTAGTCTAACACACCTGAGCTGCTGTCATATGAGAGGTGCAACAAATAGGGCAAATCAGAAAGATTAAAGCTGCTAGACATTTAGAAAGGGAATATTTTGTAATTCTGTTATTATGTCAGGTAGTTACATGGGTCAGTAGAATACACAATAAAGCGGGAAGACATCTGCATGTGAGGTCATCTTATTATTGGAAGGAATACTTGGCTTAGGAGAGACTAGAGAGTACGGACTAGGGAGCCTCTCGAAGGCTCACCATTTTTATTTTCTTAGTTATCTTCTTAGAGCACTCTCACTCATGAATTTATTGGTCATCAAAATTAGTCATTAACCACGATTAAAAAATATTTGCACTACACTCATGACAAACTCAAAAAAAAAAAAACATCTCATGCATTGTTGTTAAAATCCCGATCTAGATCTTACGATCCTACGATTCTACGATCCTGGAGGACCGCACCGATCCCGATCCTATGCAGGATCTTCCGATCCTACCCAACCACAAAAAATACATGGTAGGATCTTAACACGATTCTACGATCCGATCCTATCGTAAAAAAATCATAAAGTAATTTTACATATTATATTTGTCCTATTAGATTTTGATCGCATGTTATTTCAATCTTATAGGATTGAAAAACTATCACCATTTGCTAATTAAATAAGTCATTATTAATGTGTAAACTTTTAATATGAGGTTCTCACGATATTCTAGCATAATTATCTTTATTTTATTGAATTGTAGGATCTTACGATCCGATCCCACCGATTCGATTCTACCAACCCTTACGATCCAAAGTAGGATCCCGATCTTGATAACATTGATCTC
The DNA here is from genome assembly GCF_026745355.1 of Beta vulgaris subsp. vulgaris. Taxonomy (NCBI): domain Eukaryota; kingdom Viridiplantae; phylum Streptophyta; class Magnoliopsida; order Caryophyllales; family Amaranthaceae; genus Beta; species Beta vulgaris. The sequence continues at coordinate 19,486,888 of NC_079205.1, read as the reverse complement.
ATGTATTGTTTGTCATCAACAAGTAAGCGGTGACTTATTCTAGAAATAAGTCATCCCGTGAGCCCCACCAGTTGGGAGTACAAAGTCATTCTAGCAGGTAATGAGAAAGGGACACATGGTCATTTGCACATACTTGCTTTTTTTTGTAACTCATTTCAGAAAAATGGCAGTAAAAGAAAGAAGTTAAACATCCACTTTGATATATTTTTAAAAACTTCTAAAAATATATTTTCTGACTCTATCAATCTATAAACAAAAACTGAAATGCTATTTATTTATTTAAAAAAACGAAAAAATTTATTGACTTTTTATTTTGATGTTGTGACTCACCACAAGCCACCTTAACAAAAGAAACAAAGGGGAAAAGGGGAATGGTGAGCTGGAGAATATTCACAGCAATGCTAAGCTGGTGAATGGTCCAGATAGTGTTGAAAATATCTAACCACTTTCTATAAGGGGTAAACTTGTCCTTAGTAGTGTTTCTGAAGTACATTTATGTAATAAAGGACGACCTCGCTAAGGGGAGGATTATGACGTATTGAGAGAATAGAACCCTTGGGAGAGCACTCATCCTCTCGAATGATGAGCATTCTATGAGATTGATATTAATTAGTGGAATACAAGTCTATCTTCCTCCTTTAGCCTAATATTTTGTGTTTTATTCTTGGGTTTAATTTGAGTTCACAGCAAACTTGGTATCGGAGCCGTACAATTCCCCATAGAAAAAAAAGAGAGCGAGAAAAGGACTCCATTGACAACCATGGTAGGACCTTCGAACAACACCAAGAGACTTGACAATCTCGAGCAACAGTTTGTCAGTTTGTCGCCTTTCAGGCAGAGCTTCCGGGAGAAATCGCGCGTGCGATGAGTAGGGTGGCTGAACCACTTCAGCAAGCCCTCACCCAACTCATGTCAGTGCTGGAAAAGACTAACACTGACATGAATGAGAACCGAATTCGCCTAGAAGGGCTTATGGACTAGACCTAGGAGGCGGCGATTGCCAAGATTTGAGCACATCTGGCGAAGGTCGAGCAGAATTCAAGGGGAATTCGGAGCGTAGTCCTTGTTGCATGGGAACTCTTCGCATCACACTAATGACCGGGGAAGTGGCCACCACTAGTCATTCCTGGGCGGCGGTGGTCCGCGAGATGAAGAGGAGTTCGAAGAGGCGGCTGGGCGTGGATGAGATTTTACTTTTGAGAATGGAGGAAATGAAAGGCTGAGATGGCGTTTCAAAAAACTTGACCTCCCTACCTTTGACGGCCAAAATCCCGATGGTTGGATCCTCCAGGCCGAGCGGTTCTTTAAGTTCTACCGCCTCAGCAAGGAGGACAAGATGGAGGCATCGGTGGTGGCGCTCGACGGCGACGCACTCTTTTGGTTTCACTGGGAGAATTGGCGACACCCCATTCGACGGTGGGAGGAGTTAAAGGGAATGCTTCTCAAGCAGTTTCATACATTCATTTCAGTGGTTAGACCACCAGCAGTGAGAAGAAGTAGCGGAGTACCGTCGGAAGTTTATTGAACTTCTGGCCCCATTGGAAGGAGTCCATGAGGAGATTGCAAAGAGCAGTTCATCAATGGGCTAAAAGGAAAAATTAGGGCAGAAGTAAGAGTGTTATGCCCAATGAACTTGGACGAGGCCATGGACCTGGCCCTCAAGGTAGAACATCGGCTACAACAAAAGTGAGGCCGTAATTGGGAGACCAGGTTTGGTTCTGAGCCCACGTACACCCACTCAACCCAGCCCACACATAATAACCCATCCCTAACCCAGACCACCCACTCAAACCCACACCCACCTAGCACCACAAAATTCACCAAGCCCACGAAATTAACCCAGCCCACAAACACTTTTCAAGCAACCCAGAGCTCCATTCAATCCACAGCCTCGTTCATCGGCAGGCCCACAGGGGAAGTAAGAAGGCTCAATGAGCAAGAACTAAAAACCAAGAGAGAGAAAGGTTTATGTTTCAAATGTGATGAAAAATGTGCCCCCGGCCGTAGATGCAAAAGGAGGGAACTAAGCGTTCTCTTAACCCAGTTAGAGTATTTTGATGATGACCCACCCTTTACCCAAGACCCCTTACCCTTACCCTTACCCTTACCCTTACCCTTACCCTTAACACTGAAATTTTTCTTAACTCGGTTATGGAAATTAGTAACCCAAAAACATTGAAGTTGTGAGGGACTATCAGGGACGCTCCAGTGGTGGTCATGGTGGACCCCGAAGCAACACATAACGTCATCTCTGTTAATCTGGTGCTTAACACTGAAATTTCTCTTAACTCGGTTATGGAAATCAGTAACCCAAAAACATTGAAGCTGCGAGGGACTATCAAGGACGCTCCGGTGGTGGTCATTGTGGATCCCAAAGCAACACATAACTTCATCTCCGTTAATTTGGTGCGGAGGCTCGAAATAGTAGTCACACATTTGGGTTATCCCTTGGTACTGGAGAGGTCGTTCAAGGTGAAGGGGAATGTAAGCAAGTGCTATTGAAGTTGCAAGGGATCGAAATTATTGAGGACTTCCTCCTCTTCCCTTAGGCAACTCGGATCTGATTATGTAGTGGCTTGAAAAGCTCGGTACGATGACAAAGAATTGGAAGACCCAAACCCTCAAGTTCCAGGCCGGGGGCGAGTCGGTCACCCTTGTTGGGACCTTGAAAGGACCGGAATATCAACTTGCGGAAATTTGTGCTTGTCTTCTTCGACGACATTTTAATTTATAGGAAGACCCTAGAATTGCACCTACAGCACTTGACTATTGTTTTGGAGGTGCTGTTCACGCATCACTTGTTTCCTAACCGCAAGAAATGCGAGTTTTGGAAGCCTGAAGTAGCATACTTAGGGCATATCATTGGTAGTAAGGGTGTGGCAGTAGACCAATCCAAAGTAAAGGCAATGTTGGAATGGTCGGTCCCAAATAGCTTGAGGGAATTGCATGGATTCCTTGGTCTCACTGGTTATTACCGGAATTTCGTAAAAGGGTATGCTCACATTGCACAACCACTCACTATGCAGCTCAAGAAAGATAATTTTGGGTGGTCCGTGCACTGAAGCTTTTACGGCCCTGAAAAAGGCCTTGGCTGCTGCCCTGGTTCTTGCCATGCCTGATTTTTCACAGCCATTTATTGCTGAGTCCGATGCCTCTGGTTATGGGCTAGGTGCTGACTGTTGTGCTGTTGCAAGGGGGGCATCCCATTGCGTATTATAGCAAGTTGTTGGGGCCGAGAGCTCGCAGCCGTTCGATCTATGAAAAGGAGTTGATGGCGGTAGTGTTGGCGGTACAAAAGTGGAAGCACTATTTGTTGGGTCGACATTTTGTGATACACTCCGATCAACAGAGCCTACGTCACTTAATGGCCCAAAGGGAAGTGGGTACAGACTACCAAAGGTGGATGAGTAAGTTGATGGCTTATGACCTTCAGACCAAGTATAAGCCAGGTCATCTAACAAGGTAGCCGATGCTCTTTCTCGACGATTCTCTGGTTCCTTAGAATGTGGGGCACTCATTTCCACCCGCTGTCCTCAATGGGCAGATATGCAGCAGCAAATTGATGGTGACAAGTCTGACAACTTCGTACAACAGCTTAGAAGGGGTATTGAAGAGGGGCAGCAAGTTCCTAAAGGGTTTATAGTGGCTCAAGGGTACTACGCTTCAAAGGGAGGATTGTTCTTCCCAACAAATCAGCACTAGTGCAGCAAATTCTCAGTGAACACCATGATTCTACCATGGGTGGGCATCTTCGGGATTTCAAAACGTACCAACATATAGCCAATGAGTGGTATTGGCAAGGCATGCGCAAGGCGATTGCCAACTATGTTTAGTCATGTCAAGTGTGTCAAGCACAGAAAAAAAACCTCCCTCAAACCAGCGGGTTTAGCCCCTGCCAATTTCCAACCAAGTATGGGAAGATTTGTTGATGGACTTTGTGGAGGAGCTACCATAGGTCTGTCAGGGTCGATACCGTACTGGTGGTAGTCGATCGGCTCACCAAATATAGCCATTTCTTGCCTCTGACGCACCCTTTTACCACTGCAAGTCTGGCAGCACTGTTTGTTCGAGAAATTGTAAAACTCCATGGGTTTTCCATCCTTATATCGTATCAGACAGAGATCAAAGCTCCAAGGTACGCATCTCCATCAAAGCACCGCTTATCACCCTCAATCCGACGGAGCCCGAAAGTGATAAACAAGTGGATGGAAGGATATCTATGTTGTTTCATTAATGGGCAGCCTAAAACTTGGGCTTCATGGTTGCCATGGGCGGAATATTGCTACAACACCTCTACCCACACTTCCACTCTTTGCTTTCCATTCAAAGCATTGTATGGAAGGGATCCACCTCCTCTTATGAGGTTTGAAAAAGACAGCACAGCCGTATCATCCTTGGAAGATCAATTGTTGGAGAGGGACACGAATGAGAAGGGATGTGCACTTCCAAGTGGGGGATTTGGTCTACTTAAAACTCAGGCCCTATAGACAGAAATCCTTGGCAAAGAGGCCATTTGAAAAGCTACTCGCTCGTTTTTATGAGCCATTCAAGGTGGTGGAGAAGATTGACTCTGCTGGCTACAAGCTGGAGCTTCCCCCTACTGCTAAGATACACCCCGTTTTCCATCTCTCTCAACTGAAGAAGGCTCTGGGAAATCACCCAGCATATGCTCATATACCTGCTGACCTTTCGTCAGGATTAGCCCTGGATTCCACCCCTGCTGCTGTCCTGGGGGTTCGTTATGTACCTATGGGGACAGGATCACAAACGAAAGTGCTGATCCAGTGCGAATACTTGCCTGATACTGAAGCCACATGGGAAGAATATTCAGCATTCCACAAGAGATTTCCACCGTTTCACCTTGAGGACAAGGTGAAAGTTTGGGCGGGGGATAATGCTGTGACTCACCCCAAGCCGGCTGATAACTTACAAGAGAAGAAACAAAGGGAAAAAGGGGAATGGTGAGCTGGAGAATATCCACAGCAATGCTGAGCTGGTGAATGGTCCAGATAGTGCTGAAAATATCTGACCAAGGGGTAAACTTGTCCTTAGTAGTGTTTCTGTAGTACAGTGATATAATAAAAGGAGGACCTCACTGAGGGGAGGATTACGTAGAAAAGTATTGAGAGAATAGAACCCTTGGGAGAGCACTCATCCTCTCGAATGATGAGCATTGATATTAATCAGTGGAATACAAGTCTATCTTCCTCCTTTAGCCTAATATTTTGTGTTTTATTCTTGTGTTTAATCTGAGTTCAGAGCATTTGCACATTATATACAACTTTTATTCATGTCATGAGTAGGAAGCATTTGTAGTATTTGGTCATAAAACATGAGTGAGAGTGCTCTAAATACATAAATCCTTCCTTTTTTTCTGTTTCCTATGTCTCTCTTTTTCTTTTATTTTCTTCTATTGCTTACTATTATACATTGGGTTTGAGGGGAGGGGTAATATGGGGAGTACAAGATAAGTAGGTTAGCTTGGGAAGTAAGTAAATAAATTAGCTCTATAAGCATAGGGGATTAGTGATGGAAGAGGTATGAAGAAAATTATGGAGAGTTCACTTTAGTGGTTAACTTGGGAGTGTGTCAAGTTACTCGAATACTTGGCAATCTATCTTTATTTTCTGTAATTTCCATTTCTATCAACCAAAATCATCATCATCTTCTTTTATTTTACAGTCTAAATATCGAGTTTATTACACTTACCTGATTATTTCTGAGTTATTGTTGTGCTTACCTGAGTTGCTTGAAGGCGTCTGAGTTCATCACAAGGATATAATATGTACTATTACCTCCAGATTATATTGGTTTTTCCCGCTTTCTTTTCGGGAGTTAGCAAGGAAGATGAATATCTTGTGGGCCATTGAAATCACATTTGTAGTTTTTGTGAGAGAACTAGAAGATTAGAAGCTAAGTTTTGCACATACGGGATCAAATTTGGGTACGGGAGACGGAAAATGGCAAGATTTCGACAGCTTTTAAGACATAGGTACGCGTATCCGTACAAGAAACATATCATAATGGGTACAAGTATGGATACATGACCTAGAAGAAGTACTCGTGCTAGAGAGACTAGAAGTTGGGGAAGAACACAAAATTACATTTGAAAGTGGAAGAACAAAATAAGGTACAGAGTGTTAGTGACTCTGGCATCCATTTTAAAGTTCCCTGAATGACAATACTATGGAGGATCCCACCTGGTTTATATGTGGCTAAACTTAACAATCGTGAGGAACCAAGTATTGTCTAGAGAATAATTGGTATCTAAGAAATGAGTAAATTGACTAGTGACTAGCAAATTGAAGTGAGAGGATCTAGCTTTTTTTCGTTTTGTTTCTTTTTTTTACAAGTCAATCTAGTTTAAGAATTATATTATACTGACTAGTAAGTGATTTATTTTTCCCCAAAAATTAGACGATGCTAGATTTTGGAAATACTTGTATCAGTAGTGCTGAAGCATTAATTGATAAATACCAAGCCTTTGCTTGAGAAATTATAATGTTCCCGTGAGGGTCATCTCCTATTACTTTGTTGATTTAGTATTGGTGTTTGCGTTCTCTTTCTTTCACTCTTCACATAAGATTCATCCATGTTCCTGCATAGGTGGCTTTGTATCAATTTTTTAATGAAATGCATACAGCGTTACCCAAAAACAATTTAGCGGGTGTTGTTGGTAATGATAATAAGTGATAGGTAAATTTGTGAAGGTGGTCTCATTCCATTATAATAATGCTTTAGTATATACTTTTGTGCTTGGATATGTATTGTTGCTGGAAAACACTTTGATCTCTGTTTCTGGTTAGTGATACATTCAAGTTATTTTTGTTGAACAAATGTCATCAACACAATTATTTCTCCCCCCCCCCCCCTTTCTTTTGGTAGGTTATTAAATCCTTATCCTTATTCATAGGCCGTTTACTTTCATAAAGTCCGCATTTCCTCAGTTTGGTTGGAGAATTTTTTAAGCCTGGCTCGAACTGATGCCTATGATAACTTATTACTAGTATGATATGTTAAGGATGTGGTTTGAAGCTAGCCACTACCCCTTTGCCCAGTAGCCTTAAGGCCAAATCTTTTGGAGTCTAAGAAGTTTTCTACCATGTTGAGTTTTCTCTAAAGCATCGTATCACAGGTCATGACTCCATTCCTCACTGCTAGACTTGCTGGGCAATATGTTCCAGTTGATGCAACTGGACTTCTGATGTCAACTCTTCAGGTTTGTGCTTATTCTCAGCTCAATGCTTGCTATGTTAGTGTTCTGGCCTTTTCAGAAACTCTTGCTCTGTTGGAATTGCAGGTTGTGTTGCTTCCAGTGTTAGCTGGGGCGTTCTTTAACCAGTATTTCCAGGGCCTGGTTAGATTAGTTTCACCATTGTTGCCACCCATTGCTGTGGCTACTGTCGCGGTTCTATGTGGCAATGCAATTGCGCAGAGTTCTTCTGCAATCTTGATGTCTGGTCAGCAAGTCGTGCTGGCTTGTTGTCTCCTTCATGCATCCGGGTTTTTCTTTGGATATATGCTTGCAAGGTTGCTTGGAATTGATATGTCATCTGCTAGGACCATATCAATAGAGGTTGGCATGCAGGTAAGAATTTGTATTTTGGAGAGGCTCACTTGCAGCAAAATTAGTTCTAGCAGTTCCTGAATCAATGTATATAATGACATTACCTTAATGCCTGCAAGGAAACTCATGTTTTAGGCAAAATAAAAGGGTATTGGACTTGCGTGATCTTATCCTTGCAATGATAGAGTCTAACTCCTCATGGCACGGAACAGTATAACTGATTATATTCTTTTGTTTCAGAACTCGGTTCTTGGGCTAGTGCTCGCAAACCAGCATTTCGGGAACCCATTGACTGCAGTTCCTTGCGCAGTCTCTAGTGTTTGTCACTCAATTATCGGAAGTGCTTTGGCGGGAATTTGGAGATACTCAACACCTAAGGAGAGAAGCCAGAGTGAGTTGCCTCTTAATTAGCGCTGCTCCTGTTCATTTTGCCGCCACTTGTAATTACCTTCTTTTCTTTGTATTCTCTTCACTCTCCAAGTCTCCAACTTGTAATTTCTTAAGTTGGAAATTTTGTAATAAAGTATCTCATTTGCTAAACGACGCCCTAAATTTTCCCATTAACGCCCTAAATACGTATAATATACGTATTTTTTCATTTTCAGATTTTCTTCCTTCTAATACCTTCATTCTTCTCCCCTCTTCTCCCACATCAGACATCACCATTGGGCACCGGTTGAACACCACCACCGCCGCCGCACCACCGCCGCCCCACCGCCGCCGCTGCACCAGTACCGCCGCCGCACCACACCGCCGTAATCCCACCCTCCTCTTCTCTGTTTCTTCATTGACAGATCTGATTTTTTTTAAAAAAAAAAAAACAGGGGAGCGTCCACCATGGACGCCCCACCACTAGTGGAGGCGTCCATGGCAGGCGCCCCACCACATGGTGAGGCGCCTGCCATGGACGCCTCCACCATTGGTGGGGCGTCCATAGTGGACGCCTCCCCTGTTTTTTTAAAAAAAAATTTCAGAAAAAAGGGAGGCGTCCACCATGGACGCCCCACCACTGATGGAGGCGTCCATGGCAGGCGCCTCACCATGTGGTGGAGCGCCTGCCATGGACGCCTCCACCAGTGGTGGGGCGTCCATGGTGGATGCTCCCCTATTTTTTTTTTTAAAAAAAATTCAGATCTGTCAATGGTGGACGCTCCCATGTGGTGGAATTAATTTGACAAGAAACTGTAAATTTAACATTGGGTCCAGTTTATTCTTATTCAAACTGTATATTTCTTCTTCTCCATTATGATTCTGGAATTAATAAGATGATGCAACAATCTACAGTTTCTCCCCTATTTGAATAAGATGTAGTATAAATTTAAAACTTTTTAAGAGATGAGAGAATTTGTTATTTTGTGAAAGAAAAATACAATAATGTGTGAATTTTTTTTTTTTACCGGGTATAATGTGTGAAATTGGAGAAGAAGAAGATGGTGGTGGTGGTGTGGTGGTGGTGGTTGTGGTTGAGAGGAGAGAGAAATTGGTGGCGGTTGTGGTGGAGAGGAGAGAGAAAGTGAGTGAGTGAAGGGGAGGAGAGAAAAAAAATACAGGTATATAAATACGGTATAAAAATACCGTATTTAGGGCGTTACTAGGAAATACTAGGGCGTTGTTTAGCAAAGCCCTAAAGTATGCCTGAAAAGTTCGTTCCTCTAACAATATCAATTATAATAGGATTGTTTACATATTCTTAGTGTCAATTAGCTGAACCAAGCCCGAGCTTTTGGCTTGGCTCGCTCAAGACTTGGGCTTGACTCAAACTTGAGAGAACCAAGAACAGGCTCGACTTAAGTTTGAGATATGCAAATATAGGTTTTCTCGCTAGTTCTTTTATATTAAAAAGGTGGTTTTGGGAAAAATGTGTTCTTCCTTTGTTTTGTTTTTTTTACTTGTAATACTTTCTTAAAAGGAAAATAATTAAGAGAAGGTATTGGGTCAGACGTGTTTGACCATAATATTTGGTGGAACGACTTTCAATTGGTTTCAATTTTTTTCAGTTGGTCCATTATTTCTTTCAGTTGGCCTATTATTTCTTTCTGTTTGTCCATTATTTGTTTCAGTTGGTCCATTATTTCTTTCAGTTGGTCCATTATTTCTTTAAGTTGGTACACATATTACGAAACAAAGTTCAACTGAAACAAAACAATAACTAACTGAAACAAAACAATAACCAATTGAAACAAAAAAAATAACCAATTGAAAATGAAAAATAGGAAAAGAATGGAGACTGAGATTAAGAATTTCATGAAGATCTGGTTATTTGCAATTGGTTCAGCTTGTTACTCCTTGAGTTTATCCAGAATATTCCACATAAGAAATAGAAATTTATAAATAAATAAGAATTAAAGAAAGAGAAAGTGAAAAACAAACAAATAGAAATTTCTATTCTTTTGCCATTTTCCCCATTGATTGCCTTCAGGAGGGAGCTGGAAGAGGTGAACTTGATGAAAGCGTATCTGTGCTTACAGTTTTGACGGAGTTTTTCCGGGATGAAGAGGGAGGAGATAGGGCCATGAGGGTAGAAAATATCGAGGAGGATGTTGGGTTGATGTTTAATGGAAGAAAATCGATGAAGATAGTCTTAGTGGCTGAAGGTTGGGTGGAAGGCGGGCGTCTACATCGCCGGACAGTTATCCAGGGGTTTGGGTTTTGGTTTGGGTTTCTCTCTCTAAACGCTCTCCCTTCTCTCATCTCTCTCCCCAATGTATTTTTTCATTTGGGTCAGCCCGTCTGACAGTAAGTATTTGGTCAGACGGTCTGATCCAATACTTTCACAATAATTAATTACTTATAATATTTTTTACTTTTGCTTTTCTTTTCTATTTTTCTCCAATCACATGGGGTCCTTTCTATTTTTCCTCCTCTCTACCTTTCTTCTATCCAAATTTTGCATTGGAGTTGATGAAAAAAAAGTGTTTCAAGTAAAAAAAAGTCGGAGGAAGTATATAAAAGATGTTACTGACTCACGTGCTAGAAATAAGTCGACCTCAGAAATTTGAAGTCAATAGTGAGACTCCAGTAAAATGTGGCTTTTGACAAAAAGAAGTTTGTAAAAGGTGGTTTTTGAACAAAAAAAAGATGTTTAGAAGGTGGTTTCCGGTGAGTTTTTCTTTTCTAAAAACTGTTTTAGATGATTAGAGTAGTTGTAGTTAAAGTCGTGCATTTTCAAGCGTAAAAGTCCATATGATGCAATAGAAAAAAAAAAACAAAGAAGGTATGAAACTTTATTTTGTCAAAAACCACCTTATAAAAAAACTTGGCACAAAATCACCTTTTATAAACTTTTTTTTGTCAAAAGCCACATTTCAAATCTCACTTTTGACTTCAAATTCGACTTCCAACCTGGAATTTGAAGTCAAAAGTGAGATTTAAAAAGGTGGCTTTGAAAAAAAAAGTTTCTAAAACGTGATATTTTGTGCTAAGTTTTTTTATAAGGTGGCTTTTGACAAAAATAAAAGTTTGGAAAAGGTGATTTTGTGCCAAAAAAATTTTATGGTGGTTTTTGACAAAAAAAAAAAATGATGTTTTGAAAGGTGGCTTTCGACTAAATTTTTTTTAAAAAAACTTTTTTTTAGATAACTAGAGTATTGATAGTTAAAGTTGTGAATTCGCAAACGTAAAAATTCACATGATGCATTGAAAAAACAGATGAAGTATGAATCTAAAGGGCTTATTCGAGATTGCTAGCGATATCTAGTTTATGGTTTTATGATATCAAAGTTATATGGTATATTGATACAAGAGATATAATGAGCTTAAAAGTAGTCATGCTTATATAAAACATGTCAATTTTGAAACTTAAAACAACAAATGGTGACTAGGAGCTCGTTCTGGATCATTGTCAATTCCAAGTTTTATGAATGTAAAAGTTATTTTTTTCGGATTTTTCATCAGATATCCCTTTGATTTTTTAAAATTCATAGGATATCTCTGTAACTTCAAAAGTTCACCACATACCCTAAGGTTTGCGAAAAATGTACCAAACACCTTAGAGTATGAATACTCATGAGGCCCAATCCTTATAGTCTTTTTCTCTCATTCTCTCCATATACCTTACTGTCTCTTTCTCTTTCCTTCTTACATCATCTTTCCTTAAGCATTTTCTCACCTTTTCCTCCAACCATAATGATCCTCATTAACCTCTCTCTAACCATAAACATACTCCATCACAAATTTCCTCTTTCATTCACCCAATTTGTATTAAATTAAATTCTTCAAATAAATTTGGTTACTAAGTGATTACTAGAAAAGCATAATAATTAAATTAAATATTGATGCAATAATTTTGTATCAAAAAATCTAATAATTATGGAATTTCAAGTACGATTTGTAAATTAATTCGATAATTAATTACTTCAGTCGAATTATAATACAAACTAACCATTTTATTAAGCGCATACTGACTGCTTGAAATGTTCCATACATGTTCATACTGACCGCTCATATGTGAACTTGTCTACCTTGAAGAATATGTTGTTTTGCATATAGTTGTTTAAGTTTAGCTTTTGAATCCGCCCATTTTGAACAATAAAAGGCTCTACTATGTTCTCGCTTGACGATGCATTTTCATGTTCAGGTATATCTTAAAGAAATTCGGTTGGATCGTCTAAATTTCATATGTTTCTCATTCATCTTCAATGATCTTATTGTGCATTGTGATGCATGCCATCATTATTTCACCATAGCTCTTTACTCAAAATTAAAGCTAATTGTTGTATAATTGAAAATCGAGCCCGGGGCACTCTAAACACATGCTCAACATTTTTTCTAACACCCTCTTGGTGTTGGAAAAACATCCTATGTTTTGGGGTTTAGGTTAGACTTACGGTGGGGATGAATTACGCCCATTTAGAATAAATCCATCTGTCAAATAATATCACATATTATACGGGTTTCTATCCACATCATAACATACTTACGAAGCTTGACCATGTAAAATATCCTAAAAAATAGGAGAACGTTGCAACACATTTATATTCATTGAATGAGCCAGGCGTGCCAATAAACGAATGTCAAATCCATTGATGACTTGAAGCAACAACTTCCAATACTAGAGTGGCCAATTTGGATCTTCCTCGATACATTTCTTTTCATGCATCTGGACAATTTTCCAATTTTAGTGCATACAATCAATGCTTCCTATCATGCCTGAAAACCCACGACGTTCTCCTACACGAACGAGAGAATGGACATCCTCCGGTGTAGCCTTTCTTAGGTATTCGCCTGAGAATTGTGATATGACTTCGTCGACAAAGTGTGCAAAGCATTCAGTTGACGTGCTTGCACCCAATTTAAGGCTCTTGTGCCATATGCCAACATCCTCATCCCAACAGTACAATTCTGAAACTGTGAGGCACCAAATCTTCTTCTGGCATCTCGCCTCTGAGAATATTTGTCGCTTGTACTAACCTTTTGGACAATGCCAAGAAAAGCATGTCTCTGGATTCCAAACCTTCATCAAAACATCTCATCACTGTACAGCGACTCATTACTAAAAGAATCTTCGACTAGGAGTTCGTGTGCGCTTTCACGATCTCTAAGCATGACCTTCCTCTTCTTCTTTGGGGCCTCGGGCTGGTGAAAAGGGGAAACAAAAATGACTTCATCGCATCTTCAACTATTTGTGGTGCCTTAGATTCCTGTATATAATTGAGTAACATGAAATCATAATCATCATCAAAATTAGAAGAGCTTGAATCAAAGGCCATTTTGTGACTCACTGCTAGGGGATATTGTAACGCCCCGACAAATTTACATAACCTTAATCGTCAGCGGAAGCATAACTTAATCATGTGGGTTATGGCCCACAAATAAAATAGTAGCCTAAAATATAAAATTCACTATACAATTACTCATCGCAAGATAATACTTGTTTATCCATTATACAAAGTATCTTAAAACTCCATAACGCAGTATAATAGTGATCCACAACTGTTCTTCCATACCTAAAACATAATACAAAACGTCGTGAGCCGAGGCTCAGTAACATACTACTCTAACATCGTAAATTCATTTCACATCATTTTAGTTAAAAACAAGGAGAATAGAATAAGTAAAATTTCACAAACATATCATATCAGGTTACATTACCTTCTTTATCATGTTCATCATCATATATATTTTACTTTGGTAACTTGGCTAGTACAACGGAAGGGACGTCTCCCCAGAACATAGTAACATCATAAACGGAAGGCAGCCACCCGAGGACAAAAGCCCTCACTAAACGGAAGGTGGCGTTATTTGCACAAAATGCGCGGTGCCACCCGAGGACAATAGCCCTCACTAAACGGAAAGTGGTTAACCGGCCGGAAGGTACGTGCACGACCCGGGATAACAGAATACTTGCCAAGAACTCTTTTCACTTGAATTTATCATGTTTCATTGGTTTTAAGCATATCATCATCATCGTGAATAATTATATTCTTTCATTTCATATCATAACATCATCATCATCATCATCATTTCATAGCATCATATCATCATAACCATCATAAAACATTTCATTTCCCGCAATCCATAAACAAAAATATAATATTAATCATGATCATAAAACATACTTCGAAGGGGAATGCGGGTGTTAGCAGTAGACGTTACCTGAATTCCTGCTTACCAACCATGATAGCCGGGGGAGGCTTGTAATATCCTTTATCTTCCTTAATCTATTCAAGAATAATTTTATTAATGAACATTTCGTTATTTAGCTTTTAAGCCTAAATATTAGTTAGCGCTTATTAAGGTCATAGCGGTCATTATAACGTCGTAAAGGCTTCCTTAAAGGTCATTATTTCTTAATCGTTAATAACTTTGTTCAATTAAGGTGAGTCTTTAACAACCACTTAATGAAATAACTCATTTAGCTATATTTTTAGAAATTATCGAAACTCATATTATATAACCTTTCGAGAACATAACATTATTCTAGTTCATAGTTAATAACTAATTAGTCGTCCAATAATAACTTAATTAAGTTTAAGGTTATAATGGATACATTAACATTATTTTAATATTATTTAGTCATTTAAAACTAACAAGTCAAGTAACTAATTATTATAAGTGAACTTAAGGATTAGTGAAGTACTCATAACTTAAACTTAATTATAAACAACAAGCTTAATGAATTATTTTTAGTTAGTTTTAAACAACTCAACTAGTTTTAGAAATCATGAATTATAACCCAATAATAGATTTTAGTAATTAAGTTAGGTGGTTTAGTGAAACCAACTAAATCAGTCCACTAAAGCTCAATATACTAAAGTAACAAGATTAACTTAAATGACTTAGCTAAGTAAATCAGATTATAAGCCCAACATTATACTTAACTTAATAAAACTAACATAACTTAATAAAATGCTAGATCAGCTTTAGTTTAACTCAATTAGTCCATCTAATAATAAGTAGCTTAGCTAATATTATAAAAAGTCAGATTTGAGCCCAATTTATGTACTTACAACAATTAAATTGAGTTAGTTTAAATTTAACTAATAAAAATCAGATTTTTGAAACCCAACTAATCCATGCAATAATTAAACTAAGTTGGTTTAACTAATTTGATTTGGGCCCAATCTAAACTAACTTAGCCATAGGTGGTAATTTGGGCTTGCATTAACATAAAACTTAAAGTCAGTTTATAAGAGGGAGGAATAAAAAGAGGTGGTATTATACCTCTGCTCTCTTGGAGCAGGACGACCCAAGACAGGGCAGCACCCTTGGCGAGTTCCGGCGAAGATGCGGCGACGGCACGGAAAGTCGGCGGGCCCACAGAACTCCGGCGGCGGCGAAAAGCTCGAGCAGCACCAGCGCGCGAAGAGGAGCGTCGAGGAGAGAGAGCGACGAGGAGAGAGAGTGCGTGAGGAGGAGCGAGAGCGAAGCTCCTGGCGCGGCGGTCTCCGGCGAGTGACAGCGAGGTGACGGCGGACTGGGCGCGACGCAGGTGGCGTGCGCAGTGGCCGACGGTGGTCAGTTGTGGGGGGCGAACCAGAGGAGTGAGAGAGAGAAAATGGGGTTTTTCTTGTGGGTTTCCTTTAGTCACAATTTCAATTTTCCGGTAATTTGTTGACAGAACTTTCTGATTAGAGAGAGAAGAGAGGATGAAGGTTGTTGTTGGTGAGTTCTTGATGTTGAATTTCCATGGCTATTTATAGTGGAGTTTGGAGGTTTTAAAATCAGTGGTTGGGAGGAAGATGGTGAAGTAAATAATCTGAATTTGTCAACTTGAAGAAGTTTTGGTGAGGATTGGTGACAGATTTGACTGAAGAAGGAGAAGAGAGTGAAGGCATGGGTGCCAAATGGACAAGGTAGGGTGAGGAAGAAGGCACCATTAATGGGGATTGACCATAGCTTTATTTTCTCCTTTTCCTTTTTATTTTGCAAACCCAAAAATCAGAAATTTATCCCTACTATCACTTATCAACGTGACTTAGCAAAAATTTGGGTGAAATGTTGACATTTTGTATTTTAAGTGAATTACAACTACATTAGCTTTCTTGTTTAACTCATGAAATCGAATATTATAAATTATCGTCATAACTTAAGTTGGTAAATTTTTATGTTAAAAAAAAAATTCTATAATCATTAGACGTTGCTTAATTAGTGGAACGAATAAAATAAAATATGTTCTAACTACATTATTATGTTAATTATTCACTTAAGTGTGTTTAAGATTTTTAGGATATTACAGATATGTTCATAATAATTGTGGGAGTATGATATTGACTCTAAATATGAGAATATTGGTGTGGACACTCAAGTGAAATAAAATCCCCTTTTTATAGACAATGATTGATGAAGGATAAGATTTTCTAGGATATGATATTGATATGATTACTGTGTTTGGATCCTCTAGAGTTATAAAATAACTATACAAGGTAGAGTTTGAGCAATATCAACCATTGAATAAAAAACCAATGGCTCATATATTCTCTTTCCAAAATTTCCTCTATCTTTTCTCATCAAAATCCACCTAATTTTTCCCTCGATCAATAATCCAATATAAACCCTTGATTTTAAAATATATGGTTCAAATTCAACTCTACCTTGTAGAGTTTCACTAAAACTCTAGAGGATTCGAACTCGATATGATTACTATGGTATAAAATAAGATTTCCCAAGATTTTGTTGATGTAAAAGATAAGATTTTATTAGTGTGACTGGTATAAGATAAGATTTCATGATATTTTATTGATTGGTACAAGATAAGATATATGTATAAAGATAATATCTTTTATCTTTTTTTGTGAAAATATAACATAATCTTGAGTTTTTATGATAGGTAAACTAGAAAAATTCTGAATGACATCTACTAATATTATATAATAAGAATTTATATATTACAAACATTACAACTACTACAAACATTTATTTAACATTTAAGCTTTAAACAATTCCAGGACATTAATGTAATACTAATCAACACTATCTATACTTTAATTCCTCGGTCAATTATTATACAATTCTTTCTCAGTGCTTATTAGAGATGGTTTAGCCTCTAACATAGTTAATTACCTAAATTTCTTCTCCTCTTCTCTTTACTTTTGCCTCTGCTCATGCCGCTCCTACATAAATTGAGCATTTTTTTCTCCCACCTAAGAGAACCTCCAATAGTTGGGGTGCAGGACTTGCTAGCAATTAAAAAAATATAGGGCAACTAGCTTAACCACTGGAGTAGGTTGCTGATTTTTTTTTTTTGCTTAACAACTTAGCTGAACTAAGCAAATTTGCCCAAGCAAAAGTATGTTGGGACATGCTGATGTTGTGGAGAGAGACAAACAACAAGCGCAAGTATCACTGCATTGCTGAAGGCAGGAAATGATAAAGGTGACGTACACGCACCTTTGGAATGGTGCAAATGCTCCATCAAAACAAAAAGTGGGATGGCCCACATGCAAAAAAAATTCCATTGCAACATTATTTTGATTACTTTGTTCAATTTTCATTATTTTTGTAAAGGTGAGTATTACACCATAACGGATAATTTTGTAATTTATTTTTTAAATAAATTTAAACAGTAAATATTTTGTGTATATATAGTAGAGAAATTGAGAATAAATTTATTTCCAATTCTAAATTCTTCTTTCTACAAAAAAGTTATCTTACTTCATTTCATTAGTAAAGTTCCACATTCTATAATATGGACAATTCACAAGATTATTATGCTCAATACTACTCCTACTTGGAAAATTCTCCCAATTTAGATAATCAAAAAATCCCAAAATCAACCCAGACTGTTTCACAAATCTCCAAACTTCTCCAATTCGTTCAACTCCTCTACATTATAATAATCAACATCACTCATTTCCTCTTGACTCGCAAATTTATTACCACCCCGGATACTATCAGCCACAAAATATTATGTCGGTTAATCCTCCAATGAGGCCAAACTACTACTCTCGCGCTCCGTATCCCCATGAACCATATACAGTTCATGATAATTCAAGAAGGGAAAACTTTGGAGGTAGTAGCGTACACCAAGATTTCGAAACTCCAGGTTCGGGTAGTGAGCCTCAAACTCCTCAACATGAAATCAGTGAAGAGGACAACATCGAAGTGATCGAAAAAAATAATATGAAAGGGAAGGGCAAAGGTGAAAAACGGGTCAAGTGGAGTCCAATACAAGATACAAATTTGTGCTTTGCTTGGTTACAACTTCGTATGATGGTGTAAAGGGAACTGATCAATCGTTCAATAATTACTGGGAAATATTGTGGCTTACTACAACCAATATAGGAAGGAGGGTCCGGTAATGACCCTAAATCATTGGTACAAAATGAGTGTCGATGTTTCCAAATTTATTGGTTGTTGCATACAGGTGGCAGATAGACACCCAAGTGGTCATGATGATGATCAAATCATGGCTATGGCCTTGGATCTTTGGACAAGTCGTTACGACAGGAAATTTGCTTATTTACATTCTTGGAAAATTCTTAAAGAGCAACTGAAATGGCAACAATTTGCAAAAAAGGAAGATCGTTCTTCAAAGAGAACAAAGAATTCTGTCTCTAGTACGTACACTTCATCATCCTCAAACCCGGATGCTAGCGAAAATGATAATGTTGTTGAGGTTATGGATGTTAGACCACCAGGTCAAAAGGCAGCTAAAGCAGCAGCAAGAGGTAAGGGAAAGGCAAAGAATAAAAAGACTAATCCAGAAGCTATGGAAACCTGGAGCAAGTTTGAAAAGCTCCAAGCTAAAAAGAAATTCATTGTATGAAGAACGCATTCGTGTGCAATATTTTGAGCTTCTGTGTAAGGACACTTCAAACTTGGACGAAAACGCTCAAAAAAATCATGAATCAGTGTGCCAGTACATTAGAACTAAGTACGGAATTTAATTTAAACTAATATTTTAGTAATTGACTTTATGCTATGCTTGATTAATATATAAGTATTTGTATGGATCTTTATGTAATAGTCCTATTAGTTATGTTTACTTAGTATCTAATTGAAAATCTTTATGTAATGGAAATTAATAGTTTGGATATAGTGGATGGAATCTAGCGGTTTGGATTTAGTGATTGGAAACTAGTCGTTTGGATGTAATGGTTGGAAACTAGCCGTTTGAAATTAGTGATTGGAAACTAGCCGTTTGAATTTAGTTGTTGGCAACTAGCTCTTTGGATTTAGTGGTTGGAAACTAGCCGTTTGGAATCAATTTTCTCTCTATATATATAGGTCATTTTCATTGTAAAGATTCACAACTCATAGTTCATCTCAATTTTCTCTCTTTATACCTACATTATTAATCTCCTCAAAATGTCTGATAATCCAAGCTCATCAAATAATAATACTGATTGGACGAAGGAGATGGATGATGAATTTTGGGACGACACTAACGAGCAAATGGGGCTTTACTTATATCAACAAATTTTCAAATCCGCCTAGATCAATCGTTCCCCGGGATCGTGACGGTGGTGCAGCACGCCTCTATCGAGACTACTTTTCTCCTGAACCCGTATATCCTATGTCAACGTTTCGAAGACGGTTTAGGATGAGGAGGGAACTGTTCATGCGTATAGTAGATGCACTTCAAAGTAAGTCACCATTTTTCAAGCAAAGGAGTGATGCAGCTAATAAAGTACGTTTGTCTCCACTTCAAAAATGCACCGCAGCTATTAGCATACTTGCTTATGCAACACCTGCTGATGCTCTTGACGAGTATATTAAAATCGGTGAGAGCACTAGTATTGAATGTTTATTTAAATTTTGTCTTACTATTATTGAAGTTTTTGGAGGGGTTTACATGAGAAATCCGACTTATGATGATGTTCAGCGACTGCTAAAGTTGCATGAAGAGTGTCATGGTTTTCCTGGCATGCTTGGTAGTCTTGATTGCATGCATTGGGCTTGGAAAAAGTGTCCGGTCGCATGGAAAGGTCAATACACACGAGGTGACTACGGGCATCCTACAATAATGCTTGAAGCAGTCGCCTCGGTGGACCTTTGGATATGGCATGCATTTTTTGGTGTGGCTGGTTCGAAAAACGACCTTAATGTCTTGAGTAGATCAAACTTGTTTCAGGAGAGTTTACAAGGAGTTTCTCTTGAAGTTCATTTCACTATTAATGGTAGTGATTACAATATGGGGTACTATCTTACAGATGGTATATATCCTGAATGGGCTACATTCGTTAAAAGCTTCCCACACCCTCAAGACCCCAAAAGAATATGTTTGAAACGTAAACATGAAAGTGCAAGACAAGATGTGGAGAGAGCATTTGGAGTACTTCAAGCCCGTTTTGCAATAGTTCGTGGACCATCACGGTGTTGGCATAAAAGTAAACTTCACGATATTATGGAAGCGTGTATTATATTGCATAATATGATTGTTGAAGATGAGAGACACACATACTCGCGAAACTTCCCCGACGATGATTTTTCACCACATGTTGTTGAGGACGTTCAACATGGACATGCTCAAGATTTTCAAGCATATCTCCCAAGGGATGTAGCCATCCGGGATAGACAAATGCATCATCAACTCAAAGCGGATCTTGTCGAACACATTTGGACACGTTTTGGAAGCCAAGATGATAATTAATGTGTTGTTTTTAAATTCCTAATTATTGTTGTTTAAATTCCTAAATATGCTGTTGTTCTTTTCCTTCAAAAAATTTCATGGCTTTGTAATTCAAGCATATTTTCAGATTTTTAATTAATTTTTAATCGACTTTTTTTTCACAAGACGTATAATTTTTTTTTTCCAATTTGTGTTTTTATTTACTCTTTTATAAATTTTATATGTACTAAAATTTTATCTACAATTTAGTTCCAATTAATAATAAGTGAGTATTGTGTCAAAAATAAAATACAAAAGATGAATGACAAGTGGGACCTACTCAAGCTAAATGGAGTTTGGCTAAACCATTGGAGGTGTTTTGGCTTAAAGTATAGTTTAGCTAGATAAATCTAGGTGGCACTTTAAGCCAAACTCCATTTTGTTTACCATTGAAGTTGCTCTAATGCCTTTCTCTTGACATTTCATCTAGGGATTGTGTAAAGGAGTCCAAGTTTATGCTCGAAGAATTAGCAGTTTCCTTAATCTTCTTCTATCTTCTTGATGCCATTAGGTGATTTGTCTTGACTTTCCTCATTTTCACTATTTGGTTCGGATCTTTTGCTACTTCCCTCACTCTCAGATTGTAATAATTTTTCGGGGTACACTCCAGTAATCGAATAGCTTCAACATCATCCAACAGTGAATAACGTTAAATTTAGTATTGTACATTTCTCTATACCTTTCATGAGCTTTGTTCTCAAGATCATCCTCATCCTCTCCACTTTTCTTGTCTCTTGTTGCCGCGGCATACACCCCCACCCATTTTGATACATTTTTTGTTGATTGTGTCCTAATGGTTTTGGATATTTTTATCATCCTTGGATTGATGTTGTAGGAGGGATTATTAGCTTCGTGTACGTCATTGTAGAGTTTCATAATGGCTTCCATATATCCTTAATTATTGACCAATTGGTTCCCTTTATTCTGTCTCCTCTGACATTAATGTAAGCTGAAGACCTTTTCTTCTTTCATAATCCATTTTAGCTTAAACCCCTTTGCATTCTTCGGATCGCACACCCTAAATAGTTTGTTGGTTCCTTCTAAGGCACAAATCAACACGAATATCGTTTATTTCGTCTAGGTGTTGCGTTCGACCCATATCTTCTAATGGAGTATGAGAGCTACTCCTTTCGTCGTGTAGAGATCGATTGAATGGTTGGCTAAAGTGTCGTGCCATGGGATATATCTGATGATTTTGCGACTACCTTTCATCCAAATTTGGATTAGTTTGTCTCATTTGATTGTTACACAAATTTGAAATCATCTATTGGGTGTTTGAAAATATTTGGATCTATCGAAAAATTAAATTGGTATTCATGATAGTTGTTCGTATTATATTGGAGATAATTTGGGTTATTTTCTAACAGTTTTAGTTATTTGCGGATAGTTTTGATTATTTTTGGGAGTTTGGATTATCTAAGGATGACTTGGATTATTTTGGTAGTGTTGATAATTCTAAAATTTTGATTATTATGATCCATAGTAGGAAAATGAAGAGAAAATGGATATTGGGCAAAATATTGGCTTGTGCAATAAAATAAGGTAAGAGACGAAGGTAGTTAAAAGCAAGGGATATTGGGCTCATTTTATAGAGAAACAAAAAAATTGTTGGGAAATTAGTAATTTTTTATTACTGCGGTAGCTTTTTTATTTTTTGATAATAAACAGAGAGGCGTTGGTAATACACAAAAAATGGACCCACTTTTTGGCACATTGGTCGAGTTATTGAATCCTACATATTTGGAGAATTCTCTTCCTTCTCTCCTCCTTCCTTATTTAAAGACTCATTGATGTGTCCATTTTATATAAAGTTGTTAGCCTAATTCCCTTAGCATTGAGTACTATTTTGAGTTCTTTTTTACTTGTTTTTGTGTGATTTGATATGGTTGACTTGTATTCGTTCTTTAGCTGTGCAAGTTAGGCATCTAAAGTCTTGATTTGAGCCACATAAGGACAGTCTAGTGATCACATGTGGCCCATAACATATTCGAGAAGTCCTACAAGAGGCTTGGAGGAAGAATATGAGTCAGAAACTAGAGAAAAGCTCTCGCCCAGTTGACCGGGCGGTTTGGGCCAACCATGCTTGCTTAGTTACCTGGATGCATTTGGCCCAGCTAATCGAGTGAAAAAGGGTCCAAAAGTGCTTGCACCGACCGGGCAAATTTCCAGTCGAGCTCGTAAATGAAGAATCATCGTTACCCCGTCGGGATGTTTATCAGGATGATAAATTTTAGTGTTTTTTCATAGTTTTTGCAAACGTTATATATAGCATTTTATTGATTTTGATTAAATCGTCTTTTATTTCTTATTTTTTTAGGTCAAACATTTAGATTCTCTCTAGCTTAGTATGCACTCTTTACTCTCTATAGATCATAAAAGTCATTGATTTCACTTCCATTTTTCTTCAATTATTCGATATTTTGTTTACTTAAGTTAATTTGATGAATTTCTTTCCTTTGATTTGTTTATAATGTCCTTTAATATTATGAGTGAGTAGTCTATTTTCAGGGATAAGTGAGAGAAACCATGTTTATACCTATTTGGTTATGATATGATTTAAAGTTCTTCAATGTTTAGATCGAGATTAGAGTAATTCCTATTGTTTATTATCATTATTCACTTCATGTAATTGTGCGATATCATAGGTTATCATTTAGCTAATAAGGGTTAGAATCGAAATATCGTACTCATTAGAAATAGACCTCAAAATTGGACCAATCCGATTTGGACCGGGTCAATTCAGATCATATCGTTTTCGGAACAAGTTATATTCGGACTTGACAGGACCATTCCGGACCGGACCGAATTTCGGATTATGCTTTGGATCATCATCGGAGTGGGATGCTTTTCGGATTGGACGGTTGTAGATCAGATGGTGGAATATCTCATCTTTATTATGTATGGAGTTATTACTCCTTTGGT
The DNA here is from genome assembly GCF_026745355.1 of Beta vulgaris subsp. vulgaris. NCBI lineage: Eukaryota > Viridiplantae > Streptophyta > Magnoliopsida > Caryophyllales > Amaranthaceae > Beta > Beta vulgaris. Next base: position 19,463,348 of record NC_079205.1, on the reverse strand, counting down.
CTGATGGTTTCTTTGACTATGAGCTTTTGTTATGTATATATGAAACTGCCATTTTTCGTGCTTTCTAAAGATATACATAACTAATGTGCATAGTCAAAACATGTGCCAAAGAGTATTTGTGATAATCGTTTTTTTTAACGGGTCAATTTCGGGTACTTCAGATGAAAGCCTGATGGAAGGCAATAATTTCTTATTGCTTTGAGATTGGGTACCTTTGGATCGGATTGATTTCGGATCGGACAAGATCATATCAGATCATTCGGGTTTCGAATGATTTTCGGATCAATATTATTTTGGACCAGATCGTTTCGGATTCAGATCAAGGTTCGGACCACTGATAGGAGTTCGGATCATGATCAACTTTGCTAGGTCTAATTAGAAGCTTGTTACAATTGGTAGATTTGATTATGTTAATGATCGCACTGCATATGTTAATCTAAGAGTGTTAAGATCCGATAGTAGGATTAACAAAAGACTCTAGGAACTCATCCGTTAATCCAAGTATTGTTGAATTGGCATAAGCATGGTGGACCAAACAAATGCCCTAGGTTTTAATTATTTGATTTACATCCATATCTGATTTAGTTTACTTTAGTTCTAGATATTATTCATTCAACCATCTTTCTTCTGAAATAGTTAATTAATTGAACCGTAATCGAGAGAAATCCTCTCCCTTTAGATCGACATGTATTTGCTAAGTCTCTGCTAACAGCACACTAGCTGCACTGGCCGTATTAGTTTTTAAACTCATCACTCTCTATAGAAAATAGAGAGTGCTATGAGGATGACAAATTCTCATGGCTGCTGGTGCTCTTGGTTTGCAACGACGTTAATTATCTGTTACTTTTTGTTATTCTTTTTGAATTTTTCACCAGCTACCCATGTAATTTTTTGAAATACATGGGCACTAGATGTCCAAAATCCATTACATGTTCTCGTGTTTTTTTTTCTTTTAAAAATTTTCCTCTTCATCTCTCTCACTTTTCTCACAATCTTATTACTTTCACTCCCTCTCTTTCCCGCACCTTGAATTCTCTCATCACTCTCACTCTCCATTTTATTTTCCCTAACAATTCTCCTCTTTCTTCAATGCCATAACTTTTAATCCGACCTTAAATTTCTACTTATTTTTTCCCCATCGGTTTTCTTGCTTTGCAGTTTTTTTTTGGTGTTGTAGGTTCCGAATTTGACCCACACCATATAATTGGGCTTCTTATTTTCGAAATTAGGGTTATTATTGATCGTGGGATTTCCTTGAAAACGATGATGAATATGATTCTTTAAAAAATGGATCTTTTTTAAAACATAAGGGGCATAATGAACTTAAAATTAGTCATCTTTATATATAAGGAAAAAATTCATATGAATAATCTCAACTTTTAGCTGTCTTCTGAAAATAATTTCAACTTTGAAGGGAATCTTCTCAAAATAAACCAAATTATCACTTTTTTTGCCTACACTAATCTGCTTTAGGTCTTAATATATAGAAAATTAATAATTTAGATTATTTTGGGAAGGTACCTCCTAGATTTGGGATTATTTTAAAATAAGGAAAAATTGTCAAGAATAAGTCAACCTTTGCGTTGACCACTTTTAACAAGTCAACCTTCATTTATTCCAGTAGCAAGTAAAGCTTCTACATGAATTAGCTTTTAACAAGTTTTTTTAAATGATAACCTGCAATAGTAGGTTCCAACAGGTAATTAAAGATCCGTTAGGTTTATTGCAATTAATTTTTAAATTTTTTCCCACCTGTTATAAAACCCACCCAACTGCTCCTTCCTCCCTGTTTGATACTTTGCTTCTTCTTCACTTCTTCCTCCTTTTCGTTTTTTTTCCTCCCTCTTTAAAATGTCATCGCGAAGACAAAGCTCGTGTGGGTCTGGGAATTCTTCGAATTCAGCTAGGGTTTTGTACCCAAAAGTGAAGTGCAAGTGTGGAAATGATGTTGTGGTCAGAACCGTGAAGAAGGGATCCAACTACGGTGCTAAATTTTATGGATGCCCACTTTGGCCCGTAAGTTAATTAGATTCTTTAAATTTTTTTACTTTGCTAAACAAGGAAAGCTAATTTTTATCAATTTCGATTTGTAGAACACTAAGTGTGACATGTTTAAGTTGGTGTATGATGTTGAAGATTTGCAATTTCGGTTGTTCGAGAAGGATACTACAATAGCAGAAATGGAGATGTTGCAAAAGTTCAGTGAAGAGAATATAAAGGAATTGAACAAGAATATTGGGAAACTAGAAGCAGAGGTGAAGCAATTGAAGAAAGAGGGTTTAGAGTTAAAAACGTGTGCTATGAAGTATAGTTTAGAGGGAGATTTATGTGGGAAAGTGGGGTAAGCCTGCTGATGCAACACATACAAGTCCACACTTTTCTCTTTCTTTGCTATATTAAAAAGTGCAAGAACACCCTTGTCATCTTCTACCTTTCTTAACCCATCTAACAACCCCATCCCAGGAAGTAAATAGGAAACTGCAACTGTGCTCTAATCCCCACACTTCTTAGCCAAATTCATAATTTCCCAAAAACATAACTCATCAGGAACAACACCAATTGTCTTCCCTTGCCCCCTTGCATATATTAACTCCCCTGTACTAGCTTCTTTAAATCTTCCACCATGTCAATACCTTAAGGTAACAGTATCCCAAACACTACTAGCCATTAAAAAATTCAATATATTTCTCAATATGAGTTCCAACCCAGTTTAAACTCATTTAACAAACATACCAAACACATAACGAAAAAAAAGGATGGAAACCCTAAACTAAGTAACTGATTCATAATCAACAACCATAATTCAACCTAAAATTGCAACCCTAATTGTTTACATTCAACATCATACCATTTCAAAGCAACTAATTAACTATTACGAATAAATCAATCAAACACCACACACATGCATTCAGCCAAGAGTTTCGAATAATGAAATGGAAAAATTCAAGAAAATTCTAGTGCGAAAAACGAAATAAAAGAAAATACGAACTTACGTTTGCTGCAAAGATTCGAACTTTGATTTGCTTGAGCTTCAATGCCTGACTTGGAGACGAAGAACAGGAGAGAGAGTGTGTGTAATACGAGCAGTTAGGGGAAACGAAATGTGGAGGGAATTTTTTTGCCAGAGTCAATAAGTCAAAGGGAATAGTAAGTTTAAAATGAAAGTTTACAGGTTGTTCAGGTCATAAGTAAAAAAACTTGTTAAAAGCTAATTCATGTAGAAGCTTTACGTGCTACTGGAATAAATGAAGGTTGACTTGTTAAAAGCGATCAACGTAAAGGTTTACTTATTCTTGATAATTTTTCCTTAAAATAATGCAAAGTTGGGATTATTTTTAGAAGATTCGTGAAAGTTGTGATTATTCGTATCAATGTTTCCTTTATATTAACCATGTTAAATTTGAAAACTGACAACCAAGGATATCGAGATTGGGATCCTACTTTGGATCGTATGGGTTGGTAAAATCGAATCGGTGGAATCGGATCGTGAGATTCTACAAATTGGGTAAAATTGAGATAATTATGCTAGAATATAGTGAAAAACTCATGTTAAATATCTACACATATTAACATGCAACCAAACAAACTTGAATCGATATAACATGCAACCAAACCTAAATAGGAGAAATATAATATGTGAAATTACTTTATGATTTTTTTTTTGTAGTAGGATCGGACCGTAGTGTCCTAGAATCATATTAAAATCATATCATGTGATTCTTTAATTTGTAATTGGGTAGGACAGAATGATCCTACAAAACTAAAATCTTATGTAGGATCGAGATCGATGATCTCATTCTGGGTTGTAGAATCATAGGAATAAAATTTGGATCGTGATTTTAACAACAATGTTAATAACATAAAATTGGAAACTAAATTATATAGTCTCCATATTTTCATTTTAGTTTTCATAAAAAACTATAAACTGGAAATAGAAAACTAGACGGAATGGGCTCGTTTAGGTTTTCATATTTTTGTTTTTAGTTCACTAAAAAAGTGAAACCAAAAATCGATAATAAACAGTCCTTTAGATTTATACTTTTTACTAATCAATGTGGGACTTCATAAATTATTGAAGTACGCAGATTGAATTAAACTTATGAACTTTTGTGCATTTGCAAAAATATTTAGACCCTAAAAATCAATAAAAATCATCTTGGGTGAATGTGAGTGTTTAAACCATTGTTGATGTTCACTTTTTCATTAAATTTAACAGGAAATATGAAGAATTTTGTTCTAGTATTCAAATAAAAATAATTTTATTAACTTATATTGATATCTTTTTGCAACTCATAATTCTACACTATTTGAAATATATATGGTCAAAGATGTGAGTGACGAACATGTCTAGTCAAAATGTCCCTAAAGCCGGCAAAATAGACTCGTACACGGTACCTGATTCGAGAACCGTTTTTCACGCGAAAGTGACCACCAACAATAAGTCGACCGGAATCCACCCGCCCCTAAGTGACCTGAAAATAATTACTCGAACCCTAACCGACCCGAAAATATTAATGAAATATATATGTATTCACAAACATTAATTTATGTGTTTGATTTATTTGTTAGAAAAGAAAGTCAACATTATCCGAATTGACCCGGTCCAAGCAAACTTGAATCGATTAACCGAAGTTGACCCAGCTCATCAAACATGATCCAACACGAAAATAAAGTTGACCCAAATATGACTTGATTCGAAATGGCCGATTCATTTTACTCATTTGCTACCTCTAAATATCCCTATATAAAACTAAACTAGTTGTTAGGCCCGGGCTATGGCCCTGGTAAGAAAAAATTTCATTTATTAATATAATATTTTATGATAATAACACTAAATACAACCTAGCCTAGTGGTTAGAACTTTAGCATATGTACTTGAGGTCTCGGGATCAAACCCTATACTATGCAATTTCTTAATTTTTTTATTGTACATGGCTTACATGAACTAAAACTCCCTAGGAAGAGCGCCACATGGCACATTTTCTTGTTTAGGAAAAACTAGCCTTTTGTGCACGCGATGCGTGCGATGATATTTTTAGGCCTAATACTAAGTAGTAAACAAACTGAAAATGCAAGTTAGTATTAAAGCTCACCTCCATTTTGTGAATAAGATTTTTATGTTGTTATTCATTTTTGTGATTTTGAATAATTTTTTGTTTCTCAAGTCTTATATGTGCATGTTCTTTTATAATCAATACTACTATGATGTTCTTTACTAAATATCGTCATGTTCTTTTTTTCTTTTTGGTTTTATTCATTTTTGTAATTTATAATAGTTTTTGATATAATTTCTCTATGACCCCAAAATTGTAACCGAAAGTATAATACAATTTCAGTTTTTTTTTTCCTTGTCTAACTTCTAAATTCTGATTTCACAAATTGATATTTAAGAATTTTCATCATTTTGATTTTTCTACTTTTCTAAATGTTCACACTTTGAGTTTCAATTATATTTGAAAGGAATTTTTATACACAATCTGATTACGCATGAAATGGTCATTTTTAATATTTCTCCTTTTTTCTAAATTTGAACACTTTGAGTTTCAATTATAGGTGAAATGGAATTTCAAAATTTTCATACACAATCTGATTTCGCAAATTAATGTAAATTCTTTTTTTAAAATGGATTTTTGCAAAAGTTGTTCGCAAAAAGGTTTGATATTGTTTTGTTTTTCAAAATTTATTTCTGAACATGGATACTCTGCAAAAGTTTTGGGCAAAACTTTTATATTGGAATTTTGAAAAAAACTAAATTTGTAACTTTTTCATCAGTGTCATAAATGAATTAAATTTCATACACATCTTGTTTTTTGATTTTATATGAAAATGAATAAAATTTAAGTCTAATTGTATAAAAGCCCTTTTCAACTAATTGCTATTATCTCCATTTTTTCAACTACATAATAGTCAACTAATGTGAAATAACTTGAATTTGAAGATTAAAAGAATTATGTACCTATTTGAAAGTTCGCAAATCGCCAATGGAAATGTGTGATATCATTGTCAAAATCTTATGTTTTTCTCAAATTTGTGTTTGTAGGTAATTTTTGTGAGTATGTAATTGTGAATGGTTATTAAGAATAATGATTCTTAAGTGAATTTTGTGAATGTTTTTGTATGTATTGACGTCCTAGTATATTAGTTTTAGTTTGTAAGTTAACTTTTAGTTTTTGTAAAGTTTCCTGATCATTTGAGTGGTTTGCGTGATTTTTACAACGTGATTTTCTCAATTCTGAGTGATTTGTAAAGTTTTCTCATATAAGTGATTTCTGAGTGATTGTTGAAAATTAATTTCCAGTGGCTTCGTTTGACCCCCATTTTGGTATTGAGATTTCTTTTGTAATTTAGAAAGGGAAGGGGGGTAAAATAGTCAGTTCAAAAGAGGACACCATTGCTTCTCCCTTCCCTTATGTAATAGAGATATACTATGAAAATACTAAATACAAAGACTACTCACTTCGTTCCAATCTAATAACAATAGTTTGAGTTTGCATCATTCATAGCTCATTAAATCAATTTATTGATATACGAGAGCATTCGTGACGGTTAGACCTTGTATATGTGGTTTGCCGAATAAGTAATTGTAGATATAAGTGATATATATATATATATATATATATATATATATATATATATATATATATATATATATATATATATATATATATATATATATATATATATATATATATATATATATATTACTAATATAAGGGAAGGGGGGATTATGGTGTCCTCCAATAAATTTACTTAATTACCCCTTAGTAAATCAACTACTCTACCAGAAAAAGATGAAAGAAAATCAAACTCAGATATAGAATAAAAAATTTAACAAAGAAAATTATATCAATCAAATATTTGATCAATCAATACACAATCAAGTAGTAAATCAAAAAGGAAAATACAATCAATTTATAAAGTGAAATGATATAATTAAAACAAAATACTTTGTTGATACAAATATAAGAAATCCTTAATAAATACTTGTAACATTCTTTTATCGCTCATAGATTTTTTAATTTTAAAAAGTAGAAATAAAATAAATAATAAAAGATGGGTTTGGTCAATTAGCTAGCCCAAAAAACACATCTATTGTTCAAATTTTACCTTTGTTTATGCCAAAAAAGTATTAAATTATGTTCTGAAAAAGTGAAGCACACATCGTGTGCATAAATTGCTAGTATTATATAAGCCAAGGGGGGAGGTGTGGTGTCCTCTTTTGAAGTGACTAAAATACCCTCTAATAATTTAGAACAATATTTTTCTTTTTATAAAAAAATGAAAAATGAGAATCAATGGAAACTTGCCATATGAGTAGGTCAAAAATGGAATATGCAGTACCATTAATAACTTGAAAAACTAGATTGACACAATCAATTCACAAAATCAATTAGAATCTTCAACCAAAAAAGTTTAGCAATATATCGTGATAACATAATATTTCATATTTACAAAGTTCAAACAATATGGTTTACTAACATTTATAATTGTTACCGAACTATACTAAAGTCGTTGAAAAGAAAATTATTAAATTATAGATCAAATTTTACAGTGACGTTATTGAACAGTTAAAAATCATCCACCTTTAATTTAAAAAGATAATAACATCTACAAAAGAACTTTCATAATTTACATCACTATCAAAATAATTTTAGATTAAAAAAAACATGTCCATATGTATACAACTACATAAGATTGTCGACGCACGCATCGCGTGCATATGCAACTAGTATATATATAAAGGAGGAACGTTTCGGGAGTATAGGGACCTCCTCAAGATTTCGAGGCCATAGAGCGCGCCACGTAGTATTGTCATGTCATCAAATTTTATTTTAATCTTTTACAAAAATAGAGTTCTACATAGATTTAAATACTCATAAGGAGTTCTAGATAAGCTAAATTTAGAGTTTGATTTTGCATGATCAACTTAAATTATTATATTATGTAAACTGTAAATAACTTTTGCTACGTAATTCAAAATATTAAATTTTTGTTCTATTGGAGAGTGCTCGAATATGCTATGTGTTGGAATAAAAGATTCGCAAAGGCAGAAATAGATAATTTTCAAGGCTGTGCCGTGATAGGAGATCACTGACTTGAAAGCAATTACGGCCCGACAATGGTGGTTATCGATCTTGGCCGGAAGGCTCCCCAAGGTTTACACAGCAGCTAAGAATGCCACCACTAGCAAACTAAGCTTTAGAGAATAGCCCAGGAAGAGAGAAGAGAAGAGAAGAGAAGAGAGAAGAGTGTCTGTTTTTGTGTATCTTTGACTGAACAGAAGGCACTGATTTTATAGGGAAAAATCAGGCCAAAACTTTAGTTAAGTTAAGTTTATTCCCCAAAGCCCAAAGCCCAAGGCCCATGGCCCATGGCCCTGGCCCGGTCCGGGCGGGCGGCGCGCGTGTGTGATAGCAAGCCCAAACCAAACATATCATCCAACCACAAAAGCATCTCTAGAACCAACTCAATAGATGGAAGGAGGGAGGAAATATATAAACATGAAGAAATTCCCTCCCACAAGCAATGTGGGACAAACAAGAAAATGAGCCAAGGCTTTTCCAAGCCTTAACTCCAACAATCCCCACAAAGGCTCAGAAAAGCAAAAGAAATTCCTGGGTAAGGAAAGGAAAGTACTTAAGCACCAATATCTTTCGATTTGAATTGATGCATAGTGAAATGAGGCAACAACTTACTATTTAGTGAGTGAATTACTCTTGAACTCACCAGAGTTCCGTTGAGACCCCACAAACATACCTACCTTAAGATCGTGCAATCTCCGCGATACATCACAAGCGCTTTATAGCCATGCGCATTCCTTGGGTCTAATAAGTGCTCTAGAAAGACAGCCCAGTCTTTCATAGAAGGCGGCTTAACCTCCACACTTACGTAGGTAGTCCATCAAGTGTTTCTCAATAACACCACCCCGAAGGGATATGGAACTATTAAGAGCAAAATGCTCAACCTCTCAATGTATATCCATCAAGTGCGTCTCAGAAGCACCACCAATAGGCTATGGATAAACGCACTACCATGTGTCATAGGGATGGGAAATGTAGTGCAAGTTAAGATTTATGGCTTCGTTTGACCTCAAACGGGTATCCACCTTAAAATCTCAACCGATGGGCTTTAGCCCCATCCCCCTCGACGACTCTAGGACAACTCTCCTAGATAACCCCTTAGTAAAGGGGTCCGCAAGATTTCTTTCGGACCTCACATAGTCCAAAGAAATCACCCCATTTTTCAGGAGTTGTTTGACGACTCCATGTCTGATCCGTATGTGTCTCTTCTTACCATTATAGACACTGTTCTTAGCAACACCAATGGCTGCTTGAGAATCACAGTGAAGAGAGACAGGTGCACCCTGTCCTCCCCCTAAAGGAACATCAGACAGCAAGTTTCTCAACCATTCAGCTTCTTGCCCTGCCAACTCGAGGGCAATGAACTCAGACTCCATGGTGGAACGTGCTATACAAGTCTGTTTTGATGACTTATGAACCATAATGGTGGTTATCGATAGCAGATCACTGACTTGAAAGCAATTACGGCCCGACAATGGTGGTTATCGATCTTGGCCGGAAGGCTCCCCAAGGTTTACACAGCAGCTAAGAATGCCACCACTAGCAAACTGAGCTTTAGAGAATAGCACGAAAACCCAGGAAGAGAGAAGAGAAGAGTGTTTGTTTTTGTGTATCTTTGACTAAACAATCAAGACAGAATTTATTGGGCGGATAATTAGGGATTGCCCAAAGCCCAAAGCCCAAGGCCCATGGCCCTGGCCCGGTCCGGGCGGGCGGCGCGCGTGTGTGATAGCAAGCCCAAACCAAACATATCATCCAACCACAAAAGCATCTCTAGAACCAACTCAATAGATGGAAGGAGGGAGGAAATATATAAACATGAAGAAATTCCCTCCCACAAGCAATGTGGGACAAACAAGAAAATGAGCCAAGGCTTTTCCAAGCCTTAACTCCAACACTATGTAATAAGATTCATTTATAATATAGTTCTACAACTTATAATATAGAGAGCCCCACATAGGATTGTCATTCATTTTTATTTTAAATATTTTTAAAAATAGAGTTCTACATAGATTTAAATACACATAAAAATTCTAGATAAGCTAAAATTAGAGTTTGATTTTGCATGAACAACCTAAATTATTATATTATGCAAATTGTGTACAAGTTTGTTATGAAATTTGGAATATCATAATTTTTGTTTCATTGGATAGTGCTTGAAATATGCTCGAAATAAGATCCATTTACAATATAGTTTTACAACTAATGAAATAGAGAGCGCCACGTAGGATTGTCTTGTTATTAGTTTTTATTTTAAATATTTTAAAAAATAGAGCCCTACATATATTTAAATACATAAAAGGAGTTTTGAATAACGAAAAATTAGAGTTCGTTTTGAATAAATAACCTAAATTATTATATTATATAAATTGAATATAATTTTTGCTACCTATTGCAAAACATTATAATTTTTCACCATTTGATAGTGCTTGAAATATACTTAATTCAAAATAAGACCCATTTACAATATAGTTTTACAACTAATAAAATTTTATTTGACTAGATGAATGTTAAGGCATTATTTAGTCTTTCTTTTAGATAAATATAATAATAGTTATTACTATAGTGTACTTTATATAGCATTTTATCATAGGTCCAACTTACATGATTGAACATATTATCTTTCAAAACCTCAATCTTACGAGTCCGGATCCTCTATAGTTTTAATCAAATTCTACAAGGTAGAGTTGCATATGAAACATACATTTTGAAATCAAGAGTGCGTATAGGTGAAATGGGGAAATAAGAGGGGTGGATTTTGATGAGAAAAAATAGAGTGGGTTTTGAAAATATAATATATGAGCTATTAATTTTTTTATATAATGGTTGATATTGCTCAAATTCTACATTGTAGAGTTCTTTTAGAACTCTAGAGGATCCAAACACCAACCTCAGTCAACTGAACAAAATAATTTAGTATTCCAATAAAAATTATTAAGGAATTTTTGTTGTTACAACAAAAATTAAAATCTATAGCGATATGATGAAAAAATTAGACTATAATTTTACAAAAACAACCTTAAAATATTATAGAGAGCTCCACCTAAACATGTCATGTCATTCTTTTTATTTTATTTTTAAAAAATAGTGTTTAACATAAACATAAATACACATAAAGTGTTTTTAATAAGTGAAGATTACACTCTGATTTTAAATAAACAACCTAAATTATTTAACTATGTAAATTGAATATAGCTTTTGCTACATAATTCGCTATATTATATTTTTTACCATCGAGAGTGTTTGCAATATGTTTTGAAATAAGTTCCATATACAATATAATTTTACAAATTATGAAAATATATTTATTTAGATGAACAATAACGTATTATTTATTATTTATTTTAAATACATATAAAAATAACAATAAAAATAGTGTATTATATGTAACAATAGCAATTATGCCTTTCAAAATCATATTTTTTAAAAATAAGTTATATAAAGATGAAAAATACAAAAATATAGTTTAGCATACCATGATGACATTACATGAAAAATCAAATGAAAGTTAGTCAACGACATTACAGAGGTATCATGCAATTTTCTAATTATTTTATTCGTAGAATATTTTGTTGTATAAATAACTAGTTTTGAAGCCCGTGCGTTGCACGGGTTTTTTTTATATATATTTTTTGTAAATTTTTTGTTAACATTATTGATTTTGTGTTACTGTAAAATGAGATTTTTCAACACGATTTTATTCACATACTTCATCTGTTAATTATCTATTTGGACCAATGGACTTTTAGTAAAAAAAAACAACTATAATTGTCAATATTACCCTTACTTTATGTTAATAAAATCATCATTAATAATTCATCAAATTGCCTCATAAAGTTGCGCTTACTTTATTAAGGATTTACTTATCCCTGCACTTGTTAATTAAAGGAGTACCTCTATGATAAACTACACATTTTGTTTCATTTTCTTAAAAATCATGCCCAAACCCATTATTATAGTAGAAAAAGAATTGATAAAATATTTGTCATTATACCCTTATTTTTAGATTATCTTTATTATCTTTAATTATATATTAATAAAGTTTATAAAAAGTTGATATAAAGTTAGTATTGCAATGATTGTTTCCATCTCTAACAAGTGTAGGCATGTTGACCGGTATTGTCAACTAACATATCAGTATATCACTATAATAAAAGTTTAAAAATAAAATAAAGTAGATATTGAGTGGCCACAAATGCATAGAAGCTGTCATTGAAAATGTTGGCTACTTTAGTAGATTTGCAGCAGTTCATTAGATGTTATCGTATGGTTTAGGCAAATCTCAAGAATCAAGTTTTTTTTATTTTATTTTGTGATTTTATATGTGAATCATAGCCGTAGAGTGAATATACACTATAGTAGTACGTACAATAGATTTCTAGTTATAATAGATCCCTAAAAGATAAAATTTTTTGATTTTTGTCATAGCCGTAGAGTGAATAAACTCTTATCTCTCAAACAATAAATTTTATTATCTCTCAAACTTTAAATTTTATTATCTCTAAATTAATAAGATGACGTGGCAATCCTAGGTGAGTGATTTTATATGTGAATCATAGCCGTAGAGTGAATATACACTATAGTAGTACGTATAATAGATTCCTAGTTATAACAGATCCCTAAAAGATAAAATTTTTTGGTTTTTGTTATAGCCGTAGAGTGAATAAACTCTTATCTCTCAAACAATAAATTTTATTATCTCTCAAACTCTAAATTTTATTATCTCTAAATTAATAAGATGACATGGCAATCCTAGGTGGCACGCTCTATGCTCCCGAAAAGTTCCTCTTTTATATATATATATTGATTGTTTATGTTTTTTCTTTTTCATATATCTATATGTTTGATCTTACTGTGTATTTTCAATGATCTTAACTCTACTAAAACTAATATGAAAATCAAGGTTCGAGTTTCTAGACTATTTGAGTCGCAAATCATAAAAAAGAAGAAGTTTGATAAGTCTTGATATGGTCATGATTGATGAAAGTATTTTTCTCTTAAATAGTATTTTCAATTATTAATAGATGTTAGTTTTATATTTTATTTAATTTATTCAAATTTCATCATTATGATCTTCTTTTTTGCTTTCCCATCTTGTATTCTATATGTATTAGTGTTTATGTACTAATAATTAAAGGTTGAAGTTGTGGCTGACACTCATATATTTTCTCTATTCTTTATGTCCTACATCTGTTAAATTTTTTATCCTCTATTTTCTTAAAGTATCATTCGGGTATTTTTCATGTTAGAAATGTGTTAGCTATTGTTAGTCATACGAATTATTAGAATACTATTTAATAATAGACTTAGATATAATATTCAACTGAACATTAAAAATATAAAATTTATATATCACAATGACAAATCTAGAAATTGAAGTATAACGACAAATACTTTTTCTACTGTAACAATGAGTTCGGGCATGGTTTTTAAGAAAATAAAGAAGGGTAGTTTAACATAGAGCATTAAACTATAATAGAGGATAAGTAAATTCTTAATAAAGTAAACGCAATTTTATGAGGCAATTTGAGTAATTAATGATGGTTTTATTAATATAAAGTAAATGCGATGTTGTCAACTATAGTTGTTTTTTTTTAACGAAAAGTGAAATGATTCGAATAGATGAAAAACTACTCAAAGTGATAATTGTTGCAATAGAAAAAGAATGAAAAATTTTTATATAACAATTATGTTAAAAAATCTCATTTCACAGCAACCAAAAATCAAAAATGTTAACAAAAAAAATTGCTAAAATAAAATAAATAATAACTTGTGCAATATACGAACTTCAAAACTAGTTTACATTAGTAAGTGCAAAAAATTTGATTATTATACTGAATTGCTTTATGTTAAGAAATAAGAAAAGAGAAAGTTAGTTGCCAATTTGCCATGAAAACCCAGAAGTTTCATGAAACTATATTAAAGAAGTATAAATTGAAGTTTCATAGCCTTCGAAGTCAATGAAAGAATAAGCAAAAGTGGAAAACCAAGCAAGCAAAAGTTTTATTGCCAAGTCTTATCTGGGTAGCGCCAAAAAACTCTTTGAACTGTGGCATAAGTAATGCACATAGCCACATCATTCTTTAGCATTAGCAATAGCATGTCATACGTTATTACGCTCCAGCGCAGGCCGCATATGCTTTTGCTCGTCGAGTCTTTTTAATTGTAACTCACTCTTAGGTCTTGTTTGGTTGACAAAACAAATTATAGGAATTTAGGAAGTGCAAATCTCTAGGAAGTAAAAGTATATGAAGTTGTTTGGTAGGCAAAATCATAGGAATTTGCACTTCCTAGGAAGTTCTACTTCCTCCAAAACGGAGAAAGTTACTTACCTAGGTCCCCCTAGGTAAGTAGAGCTTCCCATAGGAAGTTCTACTTCCCATTATCAACCAAACACAATTTTACACTTCCTAGAATTTCAAATCATGGAAAAAATAACTTCCTAGGAAGTATGACTTCCTATATACAATCAAACAAGGACTTAGTATCATATGGCGGCGGTGGATCCTAACAGATATTTACGGGGTAAACCAAAATTGACAAGTTTTTAGTGGGTTCAAGTCGTCAATTTCTGACAATACTTATTTTCCAAAATTTTAGAAGGAAGATTCTCAATTTTGAAATTTAAACAGGCTCAAATAACCTGTTAGGCAGTCACCACTATGATGTTATGGTTTTATATAGAGTTTTCTCCCCTAATTATGTGCTAAAAGTTGTGATTATGGTGCTCTTAGGAGCCATTTGGTACTAACTCTCTCCATCTAGTTGTGGTTTGCTATTTTGTATTGAATTGTAGGTTTTGGAAGCTATTACCTACTTTACATGATTGCACAGTGGATTAGAGGGTTAGATGCCGAGTTTCTAGATCCCGAGATGATTTCCGGGACTTTGAGCAAAGAAGAACAAGAAACGAGAAAATACTGATCGGCCCGATAGCATCGGGCGGCCCAGCCCGATCGGGCGAAGAAGCGCGTTCAATGTTCTGTGCGGGCCCGATCGGGCGTTTCAACGCCCTGTCGTATTTTGGTGTTCCGCCCGATCGGGCGAGTTGGCCCGACGTCGGGCGCCCTTCCATCTACTCTGCCTGCCATGTCATAAGACCGCCCGATGTCATCGGGCGTCTGATGGTTTTTTGCCTTTTTCTTCGCTTTAGAGCCCGATGCCGTCGGGCGACTTAGGCCCGATCGGGCGTCTGACGAGACGCGGATTTTTAATGATTACGGGCCCTTCTTTCGAGATTTTCTTCTATTGTTTTAGGGCTTGTATAAATAGAAAAATAGAATTATTAGCTCTATCTAGTTTTTATTATTAGTTTTCTCTAGGAGTGTTTCAAGAACCTTAATTTAGTCTTTGTGATTTCAATTCAAGATCAAACCTTTTGCTTATTCATAGTTCAATATAATTCGGTAATCTTTCTTCTTTATTTCTTTGTTATTTCTTCCATTGTTAATTATATTGTTTTCTTAGTTATTTGCCACGTTTCAAAGTATGAGTTTTTATATGATTCTTGTTATTGTTTCATGATTATGAGTGAGTAGTTCTATATCTAGAATTGTGGAGATCTATGTATGCAATGAGGGATTGATAGATTAGTTTGATTATCTTGTATTTCAACTGTTTCCTTTGATTGATTCTTCATGCTAGGATTATAAGTTAGGCCTGATTTATATTTCTACTTTGCAATACTGAATCTACTTCGAGAGGAGAGATACCGTATAGGCTTTCAATTATTAGGCAAAGTGACCCTTGACTATGCGAGAGCGGCTGGGTGATCTTTGAGGGAGGTAATGTTCGAGAGAAATTACATGTGCCCTAGACAGTTGACTTACTAGGTGGTTATTATTTATCCTTGATTTCCCGAATTGTATGCATAGTGATCCATGATTCTAGTACTTTATTAATATATTTACACTTCATATTTAATTCTGCTATCTGTTTAGTCTTAGTAACACAACCATTCATCTGATTTCGTTAGTAATATTAGAGTTCAGATACATAGTATAACTTCTCCCTGTGGATTCGATCCTGACTTCCCTGACTACTAGTTAGTGGACCTTAGGTTATTTTTGATTAGGTGATACGACTTTAGCCTTCAAATTTTGGCGCCGTTGCCGGGGAGACGGTTTATTTTATTTTGTCTGAATTATAGTATTAAACTAACCTCTACTCTGAAGAACACCTGTTCTTTGGAGCATCTCACGTTTGTTTTAGTGTTTTTGGTGTATGAGCAGGAAATTGAAATCTCCAAATCTCATCCCGTTCGATCCAGAGATTGAAAAGACCGCTCGTAGACTCAGAAAGAAAACTAAACAAGCTAAGCTGTCTGCAGGGACACCCTCCCAAAAGACACCTCTCCACCATCTTCCCCACACAAGAAACCCCACCTCACCTATTACTGTCAACATGGGTGAGAATGTTACTCGAACCTTCAGAGACTATGCACAACCATCTCCTGATAACGTGCCTACTGGGGTACGGATGCCCACTATTGCTGCTACAAATTTTGAGATCAAGTGAATATGGTTCAGAATAATCAGTTTGCTGGGTTACTATCTGAAGACCCAAATCAGCACTGCAGAGATTTTTACAGTGTTGTGCTACTCAGAAGCAAGCTGGTGTTACTCCTGATGAGATGAAACTCCTCTATTTGGTTTCTCTCTGCGCGATAAAGCTTTGTTCTGGTATATAAGCTGCCTTCCACCATCACCACCTGGCCAGAACTTTCCAAGATTTTTCATCAAGTGGTACCCTTACCAGAAAACTGCAGATATGAGACATGCCATAGTTACTTTCACCCAAGATCCTGGTGAATCTCTATATGAAGCTTGGGAGCGGTTCAAGGATCTGCAGCGTCTATGTCCTCATCATGGGTTGGACCAGTGGTACTTGTGTCAGATTTTCTACACTAGAGTTGATGCAGATACACGACGGGTAATTGATGGAGCATCTGGTGGGTTCTTCATGGATAAAGCAATTGAGGAAGGGTATGAACTTTTGGAGAAGCTAGCATCTAATCAAGCCTCTACCATTCGTTCCTCTTTGAAAAAGGGAGGTAAACATGATGTTGAAGCCATTTCCTACTGTCTGGGCAACTAGCTCTCTAACTCAGAAATTGATCCCTGAAGTTAGGTAATGATTCCTCCCAAATGAGTGTTAATGCGATGGCTAGTGCTTCTAACTATAATGTGCATTATGTGATGCTTGTGGAATATCTGGGCACAACTCTCAAGAGTGTCCTGCGCTGGGAAATAACTGTGAGGCCGTCAATGCTTTCCAGTCACAACCTAGGAACCAGTTCAACCCTATTCCAACACCTACAATCCTGGGTTAAGACACATCCCAACCTCTCATATAGGAGTACTAATGTGTTGAACCCTCAACCTCAACAACCATATCCACCTCAACAACAGGGTCAACAATACCAACCTCCACAACAAGCTCCACCTGGTTTTCAGAGAAATCAAGCACCCCCACAGCCTGCTCCTCCTGCTGACCCAGCCATGACAGAGTTGAAGAATATGATGTTCCAGATGCAGAAGGGTTCAATGCTTTTCAAGCTGACACAAAAGCTCAACTGGAAAATTTGGGCACGCATAACAAGATGTTGGAGACTCAACTAGCTCAGTTGGCTAGTTCTTCTGCTAGTAGGCCACCTGGGGCCTTACCTTCACAATCAATGCAACCAAGGGACACTGCCAATGCCATCACTCTTAGGAGTGGAACACATTATGATGGTCCCCCAATGCCTAAGGATGGTCCGGTTGAGCAGAAAAAAATGCAGACTACTGAAACTTCGTCGCTCCTGAGGCTACCACCAACACAAATGCAGAGAACAGACAGTACCTGAAAACAGTCCTCCACCACTCCTGCGATAAGGTTCCATTCCCACTCGTCTATCAAAAATAAGCTGGATCACCAACTTGGTAAGTTTATGGAGGTAGTGAAAAATCTTCAGGTAACTGTTCCATTTACTGAACTCATTACTCAAGTACCTGCATATGCTAAATTTTTGAAGGAAATTTTGACTAGGAAAAGAGCCTTTAATGCAGTAGAAACTGTTGCCTTTACTGAAGAATGTAGTGCTCTTTTGCAAAATCAATCCCTCCTAAATTGAAAGATCCGGGGAGTTTCTCCATCCCTTGTAATATTGGCACCATATTTATTGACAAAGCCTTATGTGATTTAGGTGCTAGTGTTAGTGTCATGCCCTTGACTGTTTGTAAAAAGCTTGACATGGGAGATTTAAAATGTACCAACATTACTCTTCAAATGGCTGACCGTTCTGTTAAATACCCCTAGGTATCTTAGAGGACGTTCCTGTGAGGGTAGGTAAATTTTACATTCCTGTGGATTTTGTTGTGCTTGACATGGAAGAGGATACTCAAATCCCAATCATTTTAGGGAGACCATTCCTTCATACTGCTGGAGCTGTCATAGATGTTAAAAATGGGAAATTAACTTTGACTGTGGGGGATGATAAGGTAACTTTTAGTTTGACCAATGCTTTGAAAAGTCCCATGCTAGAGGAAGCCTGTTACAGAATAGATGTCATTGATGTGCTGGTTAATGATGACATGCCTCAATCCCTTATGCGGGATCCACTGGAGGCTTTGCTTTGTTTTACCTCTTCCACAGGTGATGATATTATCCGGACTACTGAAGTGGATGCTTGGGAAGCAGCTTTTACCTGTGTCGAGCTTGATGGTACTACCACTCATGAGGATGAACGGTTAGTATGTGCTACTCCACCGGTAGAGGTAAAGAAACCTGAACTGAAACCCCTTCCCCCTTCTCTGCGATATGCTTTTCTGGATGATTCTGAAAATTGCCCTGTGATTGTTAGTGCTGCATTAAATGATGGTCAAATGTCTCAACTTTTTCTGTTTTGCGACAACATAAAAAGGCATTGGATATAATATTGATGATTTGAAAGGCATAAGCCCTGACTTTTGCATGCATAAAATTCATCTTGAGGATGATCATCGTCCTAGTATACAAGGTCAGCGTCGTTTGAACCCGAATATGCAGGAAGTTGTCAAAAAAGAGGTTATGAAATTGCTTGATGCTGGGATTATCTATCCTATTTCTGATTCTAAGTGGGTGAGTCCAGTTCAAGTGGTTCCTAAAAAGGGTGGTACTACTGTAGTTAAAAATGAGAAAAATGAATTAATTGCTACAAGAGTAGTTACTGGGTGGCGTATGTGCATTGATTATAGGAAATTAAATGTTGCCACTAAGAAAGACATTTTCCCCTTCCCTTCATTGATCAGATGTTGGAACGTCTAGCTTGTCATTCTCATTTCTTGTTATCTAGATGGTATTCTGGTTTCTTCCAAATCCCTATCCACCCAGATGACCAGGAGAAGACCACCTTTACATGTCCTATGGTACCTTTGCATATGAAGGATGCCCTTTGGCCTATGTAATGCCCCTGCTACTTTCCAACGTTGTATGATGGCCATATTTTCTGAATTTATTGAGTCCATCATGGAAGTATTTATGGATGACTTTAGTGTGTATGGCATTGATTTTGATGCATGTTTGCTGAATTTGACTAAAGTACTGAAAAGATGTGAGGATGTCCACCTTGTCTTGAACTGGGAGAAGTGCCACTTCATGGTTACTGAAGGAGTGGTACTTGGTCATATTATTTCTGAACGAGGCATCCAGGTGGACAAAGCAAAAATTCAAGTGATTGAGCAATTACCCCTCCTGTGAATGTTAAGGGTGTTAGAGGTTTTCTTGGTCATGCGGGATTTTATCGCCGCTTTATCAAGGACTTCTCTAAAATTGCTAAACCACTTACTCAGTTGCTCCTCAAGGATGCCCCGTTCCTGTTTACTGATGAGTGTCTAGTGTCTTTTAACAGGATCAAGCAAGCTCTGATTACTGCTCCTATCATCGATCTCCAGATTGGACCCTCCATTTGAGATTATGTGTGATGCCAGTGATTATGCTGTGGGAGCTGTCCTTGGTCAGAGAAAAGACAATCCTCCATGCCATCTACTATGCTAGCAAGACACTCGATGAAGCTCAAGTTAATTATGCCACTACAGAGAAAGAGCTGCTAGCTGTGGTCTATGCCTTGGACAAGTTCAGGACCTATCTGCTTGGGTCTAAAGTCATTGTCTACACTGATCATGCTGCATTGAAGTACCTCCTGCCAAAAAGGAGGCCAAGCCTCGACTCATTCGGTGGATTTTCTGCTCCAAGAATTCGACTTGGAGATCAGAGATAAAAAGGGTGCAGAAAATGTAGTAGCTGACCATTTTCCCGATTGCAGTATGAAGATATGGAAGAAGGTCTACCCATTGAGACTCCTTTCCTGATGATAAGCTCCTGGCAGTCACTTCTTTACCCGTGGTATGCGGACTTCGCCAACTTTTGTGTGAGTGGACAAACACCTCCAGAGCTGAGCTACCAGCAGAGAAAGAAATTTCTCCATGATGCCAAACAATTCTTTTGGGATGACCCTTTGCTTTACAAGCTCTATGCTGACACCTTTGACAGGCGATGTATCCCAGAGTGGGAGGTGCATGACATTCTGAAGCACTCTCACTCCCTTCCATGTGGAGGCCATGCTGGGCCTTCCAAAACAGTAGCAAAGGTACTTCAATCTGGTTTTTATTGGCCAACACTTTTTCATGATGCTAGTATTTTTGTTAAGTCTTGTGATGCATGCCAACGAACAGGAAATATTTCCCGTAGACATGAGATGCCCCAAACCCCATCCTAGAAGTTGAACTATTTGATGTGTGGGGTATTGATTTTATGGGTCCTTTTCCCTCTTCCTCAGGCAATAATTTCATACTTGTTGTTGTTGACTATGTCTCTAAGTGGGTAGAAGCTATTGCATCACCAACCAATGACTCTAAGGTTGTCATGAAAATGTTCAAAAAGATTATCTTTCCACGTTTGGGGTACCAAGAGTTGTCATTAGTGATGGGGGATCCCACTTTCACAAAAGAACCTTTGAAGCCCTACTCAAAAAGTATGGTGTCTACCATAGGACTGGCCTAGCATACCACCCTCAGACAAGTGGGCAAGTAGAAGTGTCTAACCAGGAAATAAAGTCTATTTTGGAGAAAGTGGTAGCTAAATCGAGAAAAATTGGAGTGATAAGTTAGATGACACCTTATGGGCTTATAGAACTGCTTTTAAGACCCCTATTGGTACCACCCCTTATCGACTAGTCTATGGAAAAGCATGCCACCTACCTGTCGAACTAGAGTATAAGGCTTTTTGGGCGGTTAAAGAGTTGAACCTTGATGCCAAATTAGCAGGAGAAAAGCGTTTATTGCAAATCAATGAGCTTGATGAACTTAGATGACACCTTATGGGCTTATAGAACTGCTTTTAAGACCCCTATTGGTACTACCCCTTATCGACTAGTCTATGGAAAAGCATGCCACCTACCTGTCGAACTAGAGTATAAGGCTTTTTGGGCGGTTAAAGAGTTGAACCTTGATGCCAAATTAGCAGGAGAAAAGCGTTTATTGCAAATCAATGAGCTTGATGAACTTAGATTAAATGCTTATGATAGTTCGCGTCTCTACAAAGAGCGCACTAAGAGATGGCATGATAAGAAAATTCTGAGTAGGGAGTTCAATATTGGTGACAAGGTTTTATTGTACAACTCTAGACTAAAGGTTTTTCCTGGTAAGCTGAAGTCTAGGTGGTCTGGTCCTTTTTCTGTCACTAACACTAACAAGTTTGGTTCTATTGAGGTGATGAATGCAACAGGTGAGAAGTTCAAAGTTAATGGACAACGTCTGAAGTTGTACTATACTGGAATCCCTATTGGATCTGTGGAGGAGTTATACCTTCAACCCCCATCCCCGTCTGTTTGAGGGATGAAGCATTATGGTCGTGCGGGACCTTTGTAAACCAGCGCTAATCGGGAGGCAACCCGATTTCTTTCCTTTACTTTCTTAGTTTTTTTTCTAGATTTTTATTTTTACTTTGTTCATTTTTGTAGTTTAGTGAGAGAGTGAGAGGGTACTGATATTCCTCTTCAGGTCACATATGTGCAAGAGTGCTTACCAATTGGACATATTCACTCAAAAATACGAGCCCCTGCTTACTGGGCATAGCCCGAAGCCATCGGGCGAGGCTGCCCAATCGGGCGCGCAACGAAAGTTGAGAAAGCAAGAAAAAGTGCGTCGCCCGATTGCATCGGGCCTGGACGCCCGATCGGGCGAAGTACCGTCAACATGTTTTATGACAAAAAAATTGAGGAACTGACATAAGCCCGATGGTATCGGGCGACAACGCCCGATCGGGCCCGCAACCAGATTTGAGAAGGCACGAAAACGCCCGATCGGGCGTGGACACCCGATCGGGCCCGCAACGAATTCGATTTTTGGGACTGAACTGACAGACACCTGATGGCGTCGGGCGAGGCTGCTCGATCGGGCGCGCAACGAATTTGGGAAAATTTCAGTTAAAAAAAGACGCCCGATGGTACCGGGCAGACTCGCCCGATCGGGCTCGGGGTCCGACTGGTCAAAATAAAGGGGTTTTTTCCCCTCTTTTCACTCACTTCCTCTCACATTTTCTCTCTCCTCCAAACCCTAACCCCCAAATTCTCCCATCTTCTTCTCCAAACCTCCCTTTCCACCATTGAAGACCCTCCTTCAAACCTTCAAATTCTTACCAATTTTTCTCTCCTATCACTTTCTACTCATCTCTCATCCTACTTTCTTTACTTTTCTCCCACTCTATCTCTCTCCTTCATCTTCTTCTCTATTTTTTCCACCATTAAAGTGAGGATTTGACTGCTTCAAGTTTTTCCCCATTAGAGAGTGAGTTGAAGGTTTGATATTTTTGCACATTCAAGAACCATGTTCACAAGGCGACGAAAATCTACAACGGGCTCATAACCACCACCACCACCGGAAATTCCCCTAGATGAGACCTTCCCGGACGTCATTTTCTCCACGGAGGAACAAAGGGAACGATTTCAGCGCCTCAAGGGGCGCGAGGTAAGTCCTACCACATTCCTTGATATTGAATTCCTGGATAAATTGGGAATTAATAATGAATTCAAAGATTTTATGAAAATAATTGGTATGGAATCTCTTTATCCTGTTCATGTCAATACTTATCCAGTGCTTGTGTATGAATTCTATAGTAGCTTGAATGTGACCCACCCCCGTTCAGGACCAATCTCGCATGTTTCCTATAGGCTCTTAAATAAGGACTTCACCCTCACCCTGCCGGAGTTTGCTCGCATACTCCGTGTCCTCAACCGGGGGGAGATTGGGCATCCACCTGACTATCATCACAGGGACATTTACTATGCCATAACGGGGGATGAAACTGATTTTACCTTGCAACACTGTCATGCTAGGTACATACACCAACCCATCTTTAAGATTTGGGTTCGTTTCATGTCTAAGACCTTATTTGGGAGGGTTGAAGGGCAGCTCATTCGAGGGGATGAGCTTTATCTCATAGGTAGGTACATGTATCGGGGCACTCCCTGCCGTTTCCACTACAACATCCCACACCATGTTGCGCTCCAAATGGAGCGTATTGCCACCACATACCCTAAGCGGCGCGCCGATGGGACGTTTTCCTCTCGGCCCATCGTGAACGGGGGCTAGTCACTCTTTTTGCTAGGGCCATCCCAGATTTTGACGAGACTCGCTATCAGCCAGCCTTAGGCCCTACCCTATTGGACTATGCCTATCTCACTCGCCTGCATTGTTTAGAACGGGGTGGGGACACATACCAGTGGCAAATTAACGGAATGCGTTCCATTGACCTGACCAACCCTTTGGCCAAAATCAAACCTGGCCAACCTCACTATCACCTTCCCATTGCAGGTTCTGACTTTCCCCACCCTCGCCCCCAGATCCCTGAGCGTACCTATTATCGTCGTCCCCATGTTGAGGATATCCCCTCATCTTCTGATGCTCCCCCTCCCCCATATTCTACTGCTCCTCCTTCCTTTGATTTTCAGGAGATGATGACCCTGCTTCAGCGTATGGATACTGCATTCAAGCCAATACAGCGGCCATCCAGGGCCTCAGCCACCAGGTTGATGCCAATGGTGTTCTTCTACAGAATCTCAGTCAGCGGGTCGATACATTAGCCAACGATCAACACCTGACTTTGTACTCGATGTATGACGAGAACTGCCGCTTGCATCGCATTGCTGAGCATGATGCACATCCTTCGTGGTATACTTGGAACCCGAGCTACAGTCAGCCCGACAATGAGGTGGATGGAGATGAGGCTAGTGAGGACGTGCACATGGATGACTGATATCCATGTCTTTCCTTCCTCTTGTTGCAATGAGGTCATTGCCTCGTTCAGCTTGGGGGAGGATTTCTGTAAGTATCACTCTCACTATTATTGCTTTTTAGGTAGGTTAGTGCTGTGTTCTTAGGTTAGTTAAGCTAGTTAATTAGTTAACTTTTTCTTTTCATAAAAACAAAACAAAAAAAAAAATGAAATATTGCTGAAAAAATACAAAAAATACGAGTTGAACATGAATAGTCTAATTGCTTCCCTGTGCCCCAAACTTTGCCTTGAAAAATGATTTAACTCATTATACTGGATAATCGGGCATTCGTGATTGGGATGTTGTGATGTGATCTTTGATTGCCTTGGTCTTGAGTAGATTTTGATGATAAAACACCTACTTTAACTGCATGCTTGGACTGGTTACATTGTAAGGATTCATTCGAGCCTTCGGATACATATTTATGTCTGAATTATCCTTGTGTGTTAGTTCCTCATATCATTCTTATCTTGACTTTGGCATTGTACTCGTTGATTTCTGATGACTTTGAACATTGTGTTGTGATAGAGGCGTTCAATTGTTTTGATTTTTGGCCTTAGAATTTTCTACAAAAGAATCATTTCCCTCCTAGCCCCGCTGAGCCTAATGAGTTTTTTGGATCTATATCAAGCCACATTACATGCCTTGAGCCTTTTCAATGTTTATTGTCCCAAGCCTAGCTTGGGGGAGCATTTGTTAGGTTAGAACTATGTTGTTGGTTGATTTTCGGGTTGATTGGAAATAATATGTTTATGATGACATGAGGTGAAGTGAATAAGAGAAAAGAAAACAAAGAAAAAAAAAAGAAAATAACACATGAAAAGAATCAAGAAGTCACGAGTCATGAAAGAAAAAAAAAAGAGTAAAAATCAGAACAATACATTTTGCTGAAAACTATCAAAGAGAAAATTGTTGGTTGGTTCGAAAAATCTAAAGTTGGTCATTATTTTGGGTATGTGATTGAGACCATGGAAGTTGTTTTACCACACCTAGTTCTACTAGTGTTGATTGCTCCCCTTTTCTGGGCTTTTCCACCACATTCCCCAAATAATTCCCATACCTTTACCCGAGCCCCATTACAACCCTCAGAAAGACCTTTTGAGCACTTGTTTGAATGTTTATTGGAATGTTACAGAGTCAATGTGCCAAAGTCGAAGTTTAAGTTTGTTATTCGAGTCGACTTGAGTAGGATGAGCGATATTTTACCTTTTCTAAACACATGAGAGTGTGAGAGGGAAGGGAGATTATGGTTGGGTTGGTGAGCGTTCGGGCACACTTTATGTTCACCACAAAAATTGAGAGGAGTGACATCCTAGTGAGCCCCTTTTCAAGATGTGCAAGTTATGTATGGCTGCTATTTCGGACAATCTGCTTAAGTGATTGGTAGTCAAAAGTGATCTGATTCAACTGAACTTGAACTTTGCTTGCTTGAAGGTTTTTGAGGTCAAAATGTTTGAGTTTCATACTTTGAGGGGTGAAGCAAATTCTATTCATATTCTTTTTGTGCTTTGCTTAGGGACAAGCAAAGGTTTAGCTTGGGGGAGTTTGATGTTATGGTTTTATATAGAGTTTTCTCCCCTAATTATGTGCTAAAAGTTGTGATTATGGTGCTCTTAGGAGCCATTTGGTACTAACTCTCTCCATCTAGTTGTGGTTTGCTATTTTGTATTGAATTGTAGGTTTTGGAAGCTATTACCTACTTTACATGATTGCACAATGGATTAGAGGGGTTAGATGCCGAGTTTCTAGATCCCGATGATGATTTCCGGGACTTTGAGCAAAGAAGAACAAGAAACGAGAAAATACTGATCGGCCCGATAGCATCGGGCGGCCCAGCCCGATCGGGCAAAGAAGCGCGTTCAATGTTTCTGTTGCGGGCCCGATCGGGCATTCAACGCCCTGTCGTATTTCGGTGTTCCGCCCGATCGGGCGAGTTGGCCCGACGTCGGGCGCCCTTCCAGCTACTCTGGCTGCCATGTCATAAGACCGCACGATGTCATCGGCGCGGGGGGGGGGGGGGGTCAGCCCGATCACATCGGGCGTCTGATGGTTTTTTGCCTTTTTCTTCGCTTTGGAGCCCGATGCCGTCGGGCGACTTAGGCCCGATCGGGCGTCTGACGAGACGCGGATTTTTAATGATTACGGGCACTTCTTTCGAGATTTTCTTCTATTGTTTTAGGGCTTGTATAAATAGAAAAATCAGAATTATTAGCTCTTATCTAGTTTTTATTATTAGTTTTCTCTGGAGAGTGTTTCAAGAACCTTAATTTAGTACTTTGTGATTTCAATTCAAGATCAAACCTTTTGCTTATTCATAGTTCAATATAATTCGGTAATAATCTTTCTTCTTTATTTCTTTGTTATTTCTTCCATTGTTAATTATATTATTTTCTTAGTTATTTGCCATGTTTCAAAGTATGAGTTTTTATATGATTCTTGTTATTGTTTTCATGATTATGAGTGAGTAGTTCTATATCTAGAATTGTGGAGATCTATGTATGCAATGAGGGATTGATAGATTAGTTTGATTATCTTGTATTTCAATGTTTCCTTTGATTGATTCTTCATGCTAGGATTATAAGTTAGGCCTGATTTATATTTCTACTGTTGCAATACTGAATCTACTTCGAGAGGAGAGATACCGTATAAGCTTTCAATTATTAGGCAAAGTGACCCTTGACTATGCGAGAGCGGCTGGGTGACTTTGAGGGAGGTAATGTTCGAGAGAAATTACATGTGCCCTAGACAGTTGACTTACTAGGTGGTTATTATTTATCCTTGATTTCCCGAATTGTATGCATAGTGATCCATGATTCTAGTACTTTATTAATATATTTACATCTTCATATTTAATTCTGCTATCTGTTTAGTCTAGCAACACAACCATTCATCTGATTTCGTTAGTAAATATTAGAGTTCAGATACGATAGTATAACTTCTCCCTGTGGATTCGATCCTGACTTCCCTGACTACTAGTTAGTGGACCTTAGGTATTTTTGATTAGGTGATACGACTTTAGCCTATCACACTACAAAGGGTATAGGGTTGGCAATCAAGTCGGATTCATGTTTAAGTCGATGATAAATGGATCAAAAATCACTGAATCCAAACCTAAGCCGTTTAATAAACCGGTTGAAAAACACAACCCTGAGCCGCTCCATTTAATAAATTGGTTACCCGTATAACTCATTTAACCCATTTAATACATTATATTGAAAAATAATTATTTTCTTAAAAAACAAAATGAACAAGTTCACTACTAAAATAATGCATGTTTAGAGCTTATTGAAATAATTATGACATGTTTTAGAGATATTTTACTATATTTAAACTAAATTTTAGATTTATCAATATATTTTTTTCGAGAATTTTGTATATTTTTAAGTTGGGTTGACACGATTAATCTATTTAACTAAATGGGTTAGGTTCAGGTTAACATTTCCAACCTGAAAATGACCTAAATTTAAATGTAACTCTCCCAGGCACATGCTTAGGTACTCCATGATAAGAGCAAAAAGGAAAGGAGACCGGGGATCTGCTTGTCTCAATCCTCTTCTTGCTTCAAAAGGGAAAACAGGAGAATCATTTAATAAAATGGAATAAGACACACTCTAAACACAGGTCATGATCCATCTTATACACTGACTAGGAAATCCCAATTCTTGCAGCATTTTTTCTAAAAAGACTCACTCCACCAAGTCATATACCTTCTTGATGTCAACTTTAATTAAGCATCTTGGAGACATATGTCTTCTATTCTGTAATCTTTAACCTCTTTCACTATGTCTTTTGCCACATCCATTTTAACTAGTATCCTATCAAATGATACTCTTAGGCTTTTGTTGTGCATTCATCTTCATACAAAGGAATATGGACTAGACTTCCCATCCTACTCAATGATTTTTCACTCCAATAGTTGGGAGGTAATTTGGTAGCTTAACGCAATTAGGCACTACTTTAAGAACTTTTTTCTGAAAATCAAAGTTGGATGTCCATTGTTTAGGTAATTTTGGTAGCTTAACGCAATTAGGCACTACTATAAGAAGTTTTTTGTGAAAATCAAAGTTGGATGTCCATTGTTTAACAATCATGGGTTTATCGTAAAATAGATGAGGTCCTGAAAACATTATGGAATCCCTAACTTCTCTGTTCTCCAACTTTATCACAAAATACCCTTCTTCATATTTGAAGATTACAAATTCTTCCATCAATTTCCAATGAGCCATCACATTAGTTTTAATTGAAGTTAGAGTCGGATTTTGTCCAACAACATAGATAATAATAGAGTTTGCCCAGAATTCAGTCATTATATCAACCTCAAGTTTCTCCAATCTAGCAGTAGGTGTAACTTCTACAATAGTAGGAGCTACAAATTTTAAACTCATACCTTTGTCAGAGATTTTACTTTGGTTAGTGAAGATCTTCCATTTCCTCACTGATCTCCTAGAGCGTCACTTGTGGCAAGATCTCCTACTTCATTCCCTAATGTCATTGTTCCATTGCCACCCTCATTCCCTTTTAATTTTCCATGCTCACTAGCACTCCTTGATGATTCACAAGACTGCTCTGGTTCAGGCGAGCCTATTGCCAGTCCGTGAGTCTTCTTCTTCCTCCCCATTAGGCATCGAAGTGCACAATAGCAAAACCCTTTATCTTACGACAACCCTTCCCTTCCCCCAAAAGTTAAAACCCTATTTGCTAGTACCTTCTATATAGTTGAACATGTTGTTATACTGTTGTTGAATATTAGGTTTGTAATTCGTGAGCGAGTCTGACTGGAACGAAGGAGAGCAGTGGTGAAAGCTAAGCAGTAGTACTTTGTAATTGGAATTGAAAATATATTTTATAATTATAACAAAATTATTAAATTGTACTTCATACGTTTTTAAAAGGGGTATATGGAGATACTAGTGAGATTCCTATCTTAGGGTGAAAAGAGATGGGCAGTGAAGGGCTAAGAGGGAAATGCGGTGGAGTAGGTTGGGATGGCCTGGAGATAAGCAGTGGTTGAGGGGAAGAGAGTGGCGGCGGATATATGGGCTAGAGACTTCTAAAGAGAAGGGAGAGCCATTCTCGTTAGATTTCTCATCCGATAGTTGCTTATACTTTTTTTTAATGTGAGAGTGGCTTGTGCTTTGTAACTAGTAGAGTATACAAAAGTGATTATTGTATGTTTTTGTCGTCAAGTCATAATTGTACTCCTTATGTATGTTTATAGTTTGCTTACTTCGAATTTTGACATGGTTATTCACCATTTTTTGGGGGGGCCTTTTTCGAGAACCCCATGGTAAGAAGAATTTATTCTGGTCTGCCCTCGCACAGGGCTACTCACAAATAGACCCAACAAGCCCCAAGGCCCCCCTCCTCTCCCAACGATATTGAAATTTGCTTCCACCAAGATTTGAATCTTGGTCTCCCATGTGAGAAATAGGAAGTCATACCATTGGACCTAAAGATCCTTGAAATATTCTAAATTATTCTCCATATATAAGAAAAAGCTTAGTCAAGTAATTATTTGATCTGTTTTGATGATACTCTATTAATATAATAATATTAATGATTTTTTTTACAAATGTTTAATAAAGTGAAAAAGGTGCATCAGGAAACGAATACAGTTAGAATAAGCAAACTAAAAAAATATAGAAAGAGTACATTGTAACATTAAGAAAAAAAAATAGAAAGAAAGAATAAGAAAAGGGCTTCCAAGTTTGAGGGATGATAAACCTCTTTTTGTTAGATATTTGCCAAACATCTAACATCTATGTGGCAACATATAAGTAGCACACATGTCACGATATTGTTTGACCAAAATAAATTACTTTTTGCAAATTTTAAACTTGTATATCTCAAAAATTATTTTTTAAAAAAATAAAAAATATACCTATTTTCATATATTTTTATTCTTTACAAATAGACATCCATTTTAATATAATTTCATCATATTTTTATTTTACTCTTCTTTACCTCTTATTTAGATATGTAAAAAAAAAATACGAATACTATCTGTTTATACACAAACACTATTTTTAGCTGCATAACCACTAGTTATAGTTACACGAACACTAGTTGTAGTAGCATGAACACTATATATTAGCATCGGAATTTTCGAATCACTTTTTTGTTTGACTGACAACTTTTTTCTATATACTACCTCTGTTTCATATTAATCTACACACTTTGCTTTTCATTAGAACCAAGGCAAAAGGTGAAAAGTAGGAGAGAGGAGGCTAAAATTTCTGAAAAGTGGCAGGACACAAGTACAAAAGAACAATAAAAAAAATGGAGGAGAGAGAAGTAATCAACACATGGGATACTTTTGGGGAAAAAGTAATAAACTCAATTACCATTAATCTGCGCGTTACATTTACAACTTTTGAGGGAAATTTCAATATCCCTCCAATATCTAAATATTTAGTCCTTTATTTACAATACTTGATTTTGGAGGGAAAAAATTTCAAACTCTTTTACATTTCAACTTCCCCAATTAAAGGGACCATTTAACGCACAGTCATTACTCCACCTAACAACTTTTCTTCTCTCTTCCTTCCTTCTCCATTTATTGCCTCTGTTTTTTCACTCAATGAAATTTTTTTATAAAGGGGGGTGGGGTGGGTTTTCTTTTTGTGGCCTCAGGTGCATTAAATGGTAGATATCACAAATGAAGATGTCATTGTGCTTGATGAGCATCATCCTCAGCCTTGGTTGAGCGATGAACAAAGGCAACAAATGGCTGAGCTTTTACTAGCACAAGCAAACGGGACTGAGCTACCATATGGGGCAATCACTAAAGCTGCTGAAAAATTCCACGTGTGCCGCAAAATTGCAAGTGTAATCTGGAACACAATCAAGAACCAAATTGGTGAAGCAGAGCAGATCAATGTGAAGAAGAAGATGGCAAACATAGTGGGCAGGAAACGGTTTACACTTATAGAACAAATGTTAACTTCAATTCCACTTAGGGACAGAACAAATTTAAGAGATCTTACAAACAAACTGGGTGTGAGTGCTAGCACTGTGTGGGGACTTGTAAAAAAAGGCAGCATACGACCACACAGTAATCCAATGCGTCCAAAATTATCACCAGAAAATAAGATTACAAGGGTCATTTGGATTCTATGTATGCTACAACAACCACAAGTAGAGGGAGGGCAGCCAATGTTCAATGTTTTCTTCAACTTCATCCACATCGATAAGAAGTGGTTTTACATGCATCAAAAAACACAAAAGTTGTATTTGCATCCAAATAAAGTTAATCCGCACAGAACATGCCAATCAAAAAGGCATATAATTAAGGTGATGTTTGAAACCGCAGTGGGTAGACCATCATACAACATGTTGGGTCAATGCACTTTTGATGGGAAAATTGACCCATTTGTGAAGGAACTGGCAGCACAAAGGTCATCTAACAATAGGCCAGCCGGGAGATTAGAGACAAAAGCAATCACCAATGTCACCAAAGAATGAATGAGAGATATGTTAATTAATCACATCTTACCGGCAATCATGGCTAACAAGTGGCCACCACACAAGAGCAAGGTAATATACATACAACAGGACAACGCAAAGCCACATGTAACTACATTAGACCCACTATGGATACAAGCTAGCAGGCAAAATGGGTTTGTTTTTCATTTGGTGCAGCAGCCACCAAATAGTCCTGAGCTAAACATGTTGGATCTTGGTTTATTTAGGGCATTACAAACACTCCAGCATAAGGAAAGGCCAAACACAATACTAAAGCTATTACAAGCAGTTAACAAGTCATTTGAAGAAATTCAACCAAAGACTTTAGCTAATGTGTGGCATAGTTTTCAGTACCACATGATCGAAATCTTGAAAGTTAGGGGGAATAACAACTACACATATCCACATGTCAACAAGCAAAGGTTGGAAAGTCTTGGCCAACTTCCCTTACAAGTTGAAGTACCCCAAACACTTTTAAATGAAGCAAGAAATTGGTTACATGGGCAGGCAGCACCAGAAGTACAGGCAACAGAACAATTAGAGGCAACACCACAATTAGAGGCAACACCACAATTAGAGGCAACACAGGAGTATTAGAAGTTGCACATGGAATGCAGAATGAAGTTGCACATGGAATGCAGAATGAAGTAGCACATGGAATGGAAAATGTAATTTTTTGTCAAGTTTTCAACTAAGTTCAAAAACATTCTGCATTAAGTTAGGAATATTTTGTAAATCATGGGATATCTTAGGAAAGATCAATGGCAGCCCATATTTTGTAAAGCATAGTTGCTTATTTTGTGAAGTCTTAATGAAATACAAGTATGAAAATTTTTGGTTATTTTAATTATTGTCCTCTCAGGCTTATTAAGATTTTGCACTGAATACAACTATATTCCATCTACTATATTCCATCTCCCGGCTAAGTTACCATGTGCCTCGTCAAGCAGCATAAGTTGTTGGTGGCTCTAGGTTAACCTAGCACAGGAGGGCACATAGTTTATTCCTACAGGGGATGCCTTCATCATTGAGGAACATAACCCAAATCAACAATTTCCAACGTCAATTACACAAAAACAACACAACAACAACATGAATCAACACACTTTGCTTTTCATTAGAACCAAGGCAAAAGGTGAAAAATAGGAGAAATAAGCAAAACTAACAATTACCAACAAAACTTACACATAAACAACAAAAGAGGGCATGATTTAAGAATGAACTAAGACATATCAGCAACCACCAACAACAATTACACAAAAACAGCACAACAACAACTAAAATAGGCATGATTGTAGTACATTTCACCCATAAACAACAAAATAGGCATGATGTAAGCATCAATTTAGACAAACCATAAACTATCAAACACAATTACATAAAAACAGCACAACAACAACTAAAATAGGCATGATTGTAGTACATTTCACCCATAAACACTTGAATACGCATGAATTAACCATGAAATAAGACAACTCAAGAACTATGAACAACAATTAAACAAAAACAGCAAAACAACATAAAATAGGCATGATTTAACAACAAGCACTAGGGGAAAAAATAGAAAGGGCTGCGCAGGAAGGGCTGCGCTTTTCGTAAAAGCGCAGCCCTACTAGTGAAGGGCTACGCTTTTTTAAAAAAGCGCGGCCCTACATAGTAGAAGGGCAGCCCTTTTTCCTAAAAGCGCAGCCCTTCACCTAGTAGGGCTGCGCTTTTAGGAAAAGCGCAGCCCTTCTGTAGGTAAGAAGGGCTGCGCTTTTTAAAAAAGCGCAGCCCTTCTGCTATGTAGGGCTGCGCTTTTTAAAAAAAGCGCAGCCCTTCCTGAAAAAATTTGAAATTTCGAAATCGCGGGCTTTGAAATATTGAGCGGGGATTCAGATATATTATCCCTCATTCTCTCTCCTATCTCACGTCCCTCATTATTCCTTTCCTCTTTCTCTCTCATCCTCTCTTCTCTCTCAAAAACTCCCATAAACATTTGCGACAAAAACCTTGAAATGATTTGCACTAAATATGCCGACGGAGTCTGATTGCCTATTGTGATACCTTTTCGGAAGCGGAACGGGCCAACGAGTCAAACACATCGCTACGCCGTGACGTTTAGCCTTTTTAAGCCATCCGAGTTCGTTTAAGCCTCCAAATAGGCATCTTAAGTTTTTCCGAAATTTTTTTTCCCTTAAATTATGTATTAGGGTTTTGTTTTATGTATTTAAACATTATTAGGTTAATGTTTGGAGGTAGTTCTTGTATTTTCAGATCTATAATGTTCTTGTATACTATTTTGATTAATGTTCTTGTATACTTCTCTTTGTTTATTTTGATTAATGTTCTTGTATACTTCTCTTTGTTTTGATTAATGTTCTTGTATACTTCTCTTTGTTTTGATTAATGTTCTTGTATTTTCATCTTTGTTTTGATTAATGTTCTTGTATTTTCAGATCTATAATTTCTTGTATTAGTTTTTGTTCGTTTTTTTCATTTTCGTTTCATTCTTTTTTTTTTATTTTGGGTTTAGTATTTTCATTTTCGTTTCGTTTCTCTTCTCTTCTGTTTAATTTCAGAAAATGTGAGATTATGAGTAAAAAAATGTCAAAAAAAAAATTTTTTTTTTATTTTTTTTTTGGTAGGAAGGGTTGCGCTAGCGCAACCCTTCTAGCTCAGAAGGGCTGCGCTTTTTCCTAACTAGCGCAGCCCTTCTAGCTTAAGGGCTGCGCTTTTCTAGCGCAGCCCTACTTAAAAAGTGAAGGGTTGCTACTGAAAGGGCTGCTGTCAAAAAGCGCAGTCCTACAGGCCTTTTTCAGCGCAGCCCTTCTTCATTTTTCCACTAGTGAAGAAGAAATCAAACAACTTAAAACAACATGCGTATAATCCTTCTAAGGATCAACAACAAACAATTCCCACATGTAAGCAGATCTAACAATAACTACTTAAATTTTGCCGAAAAAAGAAAACTTATCTCATATGGTGACATTTTACACATGGGATATATATTTCCAGTAGATCGAAAATGAAATCTTTAGACACAGTAGAGGGGCAGCAAACCTCTGTTTCCTCAACAACAACTTTTTCGTCACTTTTTTTTCTCTTTGTTTTACATACATCTTCAGATCCATCCGTGACAGTTGAAGAAAATCCACACAACCCATAACTTTCTGCATCAGGAGTATCTGGAGCATAATATGGACCCATATCATATGGATCTTCTGTATCTTGAGCAAAATCCCAAGAAAATGGCGAATCATAATAGGAACAGAGATGGAAAGAAGGGAAGAAGACTTGCCCTTAATTCCACTACTCCGACGCTTAAATCTTGAAGAACTCGCCATGAAAAACAATTGAGTTCAAGAATTATCCAACAACCCTAAAAAGAAACCCAGAATGTTGAAAAAATTGGAGGAGAGAGAGAGATCCGAAAACAACTGGTAAAAAAACGCGAAATTGCAAGCGAATTAATGTTGTTTAGCATACATTACAAAAAAGAGATGATTTTAGCCCAGAATGTTAAGGGTTAGTGTAGATCTAGAGGAGAGAGAGAGAAACACAAAATTACCAAGAACTTGGAGGAGAGAGAGACCCGAAAAAACAAGAACTGGTGAAGAACTTGAATTTTTGTGCAAAATTGTGTTGCGTATTAGAAATTACGAAAATGAGAGATGATTTTTAACCCAGATTTTTTAGGGTTTGAACAGATCTAGAGGAGAGAGAGAGAAACCCGGAATGTTCAAGAACTTGGAGGAGAGAGAGAGATCTAAAAAAGAAGTTGGAAAGATGGATAGAAGATTAGGGGGATTAGGAGGGTTTAATTAGGGCCTTGGTTTATTAAATGGGGTAGGTGGGGTTTTAGGCTGGGATTAAATGTTATTTTTGGGGATCACAAGGGGGACCAATAGTGGGGAACAATCATTGAAAACTTACCTTATGTAGAAAAAGTAAGAGTGTAACTATTAAAAAGAAACGGACTAAAAAGAAAATCGTGTAGATTAATACTACCTCTATTTTTATTTAGTTGCAACAATTTCTACTTTTAGGTATTTTTTATTAGTTGCAACATTTCCTTGTTTTAGGAAAGCTTTTAGGATAATTTGACTATATTACCCTTACTCTCTCTCTCTCTTCATTTAATTACAGTACTAGTAGCAGGGGCAAGTGAGTCAATTATACTCTCTTTTCTCAATTCTTAAAGTTTGTGCAAAAAGATGAATATTGCAACTAAATAAAAACAGAGGTAATATGAAACGGAGGTAGTACATTGACAATTTTACCCCTTTTAAATGTTTGTAAACATCTAACAAAAAGAGGTTTATCATTTCTCTCCAAGTATGATGGGAGAAAGCATATGTTATAGTGATAAAACCTAGCCTCCCCTCTCCTTTTCTCTCTCTAAAACCCTAGCCTTCCTTACCCCTTCTTCATCAATTAGGGGGCTGCCATGGATGTTTTCATCCATGGTAAGCCCCTTTTTCCCTTTTATTTTCAGTTTTTAGTTCATTTTCTTGTTTTGTTCAATAAATTAGTATCTCTTTATGAGATTTTCTCAAACCCTTTTATGGGGATTTTAGTTTCTGTTTTGGAAATCTCCTTCTCCCCTATGGGAGTTGTGAGTATGGTTCTTTTGTTTTTAGGTATGAGAAATTATTCTCATTGGTTGAAGTTCGAGATTCAACCTGAAGAATTAGGGTTTCACAACTTCTGTAAAATTATGGAAGACTATTGGAGTACGTTCATCTCAAAATTTCCGCATCTGCAGATCGTATGCCGAACCAGAGCGAACTCACATATTGCATTGCTTCAGATGAAGATTTTTATTAAGGCAAAATTAAGTCAAATCTACGATGTTTACATTTCTAGGGTGATATATATTTCTATTAGAATTTTATGTTTTTCAGAAATGACTTGTAAGTGCCGTTTGGCGAAATATTAATGAAATCCCTTTTTTTCTTTCAAAAAAAAAAAAAAAAAAAAGTATGATGGGAGAATCTGAACTTGGACGGTACTAATAGTTGGCGGGGCCCACAACATATGCTGACTTTCACCACAGCTTCCCCGCGACAAACGAATTTGTTAAAAATTTGAAGATTTTCAAACACACGGTCCCCCGCCAACGTTAAAATTTCAAACTTCAAACCGAAAATTAACACTGAATAAAACACAACTACATCGACTTTTTAGTTTTTAACTTCTAATCCCTTCAAAAACTTGGCGCTCTATCCACCCCGCAAAACTCAAAAATACCAACGTTTTCATTTTTCCATCTTTCATTTCCCGGCATTTCCCCTCTATTCTCCATTTCATCTTTTACTATTATTAATCCTATTCCTCCAAAATCAAAACCCACCTTCACCTCAATCCTTTTCAACACTTCTCTAATTTCTCCTCTAATCTCTCTTTCTCTCTTCTCTTTTTCTCTGCTACCAACAATGGATGCAAACTTCCATTCTTTACCTCCACTAAAACGTTTCCGGCTGTTACAACAACAACAAAAGCAACAGCCGAAACCCGAACCTAAACACGAACCGAAACCTGTTTGCATACCTTTACAGTTATCCCCATCTAATCTCCCAGCCAAAAAAAGAAAACAGTCTCGAGATACATTTTTTCAATCCAATCTAGAAGAGAAAGAAAATCTTCCTCCAATCACCCCTCCAACTCCCTACTGTTTACCCGCTAAGAAAAGAATATGGGCTATTAAACCTCCCGAATTCAGCCCCATTAAGTCTCCACCTCCTTTCATTGATCTTAATCTCGAGTACGACCCGTCTCGAGAATCTCAAGAGGGGACTAAAAATGGGGAGGAAACAGAAACACCCACCCGTGTTGAGATCGAAGATGAAAAGGAGGAGGAGGAAGAAGATGTTGATGATGGGATTTTATGTGCTGTATGTGAGAGTACAGATGGTGATCCATCAGATCCAATTGTATTCTGTGATGGGTGTGAACTTATGGTTCATTCCAATTGTTATGGGAATCCTCTTATTAAGGGAGTTCCTGAGGGGGAGTGGTTGTGTGCGCAATGTTTGAACTCGCAACCTTTGGCTCATAAATGTTGTCTTTGTCCTGTGGTTGGTGGTGCTATGAAGCCTACTGCTGATGGCCGGTGGGCCCACATTGTGTGTGCTGTTTTAGTGCCGGAGGTTTTCTTTGAGGACCCAGAAGGCCGAGACGGGATCGATTGCTCCAGGATTCCCAAGAGGAGGTGGAGGGAGAAATGTTATATTTGTAAAGAAAGAAGAGGGTGTGCTATTGAGTGTTCTGAGCCTAAATGTTCGTTGGCATTTCATGCAACGTGTGGATTGAAGGAAGATCTTTCGATTGAACTTAAAGAAGGAAAGAATAATGGTGGGATTGTTGCTGGATTCTGCAAAAAGCACACTGAATTGTGGAAGAAGGTAATTTTTTTGTATCTTTTAAGTGAACTTTAGTTTGTTTTGTTATGAAATCTTAATGGCTGGTTAATATGGATTTGTTGTATTGATTTTTTAATTTTTATTGTTGAAATGCAGCAAAAACAAACAGGAAAGTTCAAGATTGTCGCCAGAGATGATGAGCAGAGGACCTGATTAACTGGAATGGGTAATAAGATGTTGGGAAATCTGGGATTAGCAAATAGTTATCTTATTTTTGTTTTGGGATTATAAACCTAGGGATTTCGCATTTTTAGATAGATACTCACTCAACTTGAAGAGAATGTGGGGATCCAAATACAAGCTTTTGTTTTTTGTTTGTTCATATTTAGTAGTGACTGCAGTCTGTTAGTGATCGATTGCGAGTGCAATATGTTCATTTCTTGTTTACATGAATTACATCGGTAGGATTGTTGGTTTTCAGTCCTTGAAAAATTTAAGCAACATGATTGCTTGTGAACAATTGTAAGATTGCTTCAGCTTGACCACTTATATCAGTGTCTATGTTCAATGAAACTCGTGCACTCGTGCAGCCGAGCTTGTCATCAATAATGCTGCGCCTTTCGTTGTTAACAATTACTACACATGTTTCTAAATAATGGTTACACTTTGACTTTTAACACTATTCACAAATCTTAATTTGGCTATGATTTATAATTTATGGTAATTAAAATTATTCATGTGGAATATTGTTTGATTTGAGATAATAATGTTTAAAGTTATGTACCTTGATGCCATATTTGAGAGGTTGGACAGAGCCTATTGTACTAATGAATGGAGGGAACTCTTTCTAGAAGCTTCAATTTTCCGATCTTTTATGCACCCACTGTTCTTGACAGTAGACCAATAAATAGGCAATGCAAGCATAGAATATGTTCATGTCTTGTTCACATCAGTAAGACTAAGGACATGTAGTTTTCAATCCTTGAAATTTTAAGCAATATGTTGATTGCTTGCGAATTAAATGTAAGATTGCTTCAGCTTCACCACTTGTTTGTGTGTATGTTCAATAAGACCCTCACTTGTCATCGATGATGTCGTGCCTTTCATCTTCAACAATTAGTACACACCAATAAAAGTGCAAAAACAGATGGCAAGAAAATATCACTATAACATGACCTTGACTCTTGAGGAAGAAGATGCATTTTGAGACCTTAGCTCCCTATGTTCAATAGCATGATCTTCCTCTCCCTTTGGCTTTGCTTTGTAGTTTTCAATCTGGAAGCTTATCTACGGCATAATTCACCCTTATTAAGCTTTGCCTTTGTTCAAGTGTTATGTACTTTTTTCTAGGGTCTTATTTCCTCCACATTTTTTTAGAACCAGTCACCATTTATATGACTTATTTAAAATTAAGGGGTGTGAAAGTTACTTATTATAATATGATCAAAAGGCTAAGTTATTATAAGAAGACGGGCCAAAAGTTTCCTTACTTTTATAATTGTAAAGATTTGCAAATAAAGTGAAAAGGCAGGAGAATATATTTACATTCCTCCATTGTGTTTTATGATTGTAACGATTTAACTTGTAGTCTATTCATATGTTCTTGGATTAGTATTGAATTTGCAATGTATGTTTTGATGACATTAATTGTCTTACTAATTCAATATTAAATATATTAATGGTTAAAGTTGTTGATAAATATTGATGTCAAGACGTTCTTTAGTGCATATATCATACTAAATTATTTTCTACTCCATAATAGTAAATCTAGATGCAAAACAAGTGCAAAGGTATGCCCGAACCTTAATTTCAAATATTAAATAAATTATAGGAAAGGTAATAATAATTAGTTTATAAATTTTCCAAATTCAATCCGTCCACAATTTTTTATCTTTTATTTTTAACATTGACTAAAGCAACAATTACAAAATAGTGATAAAGGACATACAAGTAATGCGACAATTTGAGTCCGGATCTTCTAAAGTTTTAGTGAAACTCTACAAAGTAGAATTGTACCTGAGCCATACATTTTAAAATAAAGGCTCATATTGATGGAAAGGAAAGATTTATGGGTGAATTTTGATGAGATAAAATAAAGGGGATATGAAAAGACAATATATGAGCCATTGATTTTTTTATTCAATGATTGATATTACTCAAACTCTACCTTGTAGAATTATTTTACAATTCTAGAGAATCCAAACACCGACAATTTAAAACAATATTTCCTCAATTTTTTTAGTTACAACAATTTCCATTTATAGGTGCTTTTATTTAGATATAAAATCTCTTTTCTTAGTAAGAATTTTACGACAATATATCCTCACTTTAATTTCCCCCACATGAAAAAAAATATGGCAATTGAGTCAAATTTTACTCTTTTTTATTTTAATGTTGGTACGATAAAGAGACCCTACTAAACAGGTTTGCAAGTCAGACTCCTTGGAAGGAGGAGGGTGGTAAGGGAAACCTCACCCTCAAAAAACCCTAGAGAAATTTAATTTTCATGACATTAAAATCATAAAGCCAAAAATCTTTATCACTAAGACAAACCTTGTTTTATACTCTCTTTCTTAATATTTGCGCAAAAACAAATTTGTTACAACTCAATAAACAAAAGGTAGTATTTTGGGCATTAAACACTGGTTGACGATAACCTTTTGCATAGTGCATCAAAGGTGTTGTTGGCTTTTTTCTTCATGCTGAGATAAGGACCCGATAGCTGAGTAAAAGAGGAAGACGTGTGATTATTTTCTTAGCAGGATTGTAAAGACAGTAAAAACTTGATCAAATTGATTATTTTATTTATTTACTTATTCTAAAATGTCTATAATTAAGCAGGAATTACTAGCTGAAATGATCTAGCATCTACTGAGAAAGTACAAACTCAAATAATGCGACATACTGCATAATTCACTAACCACATACCGAACAATCCAAGGTAAGGGAGGACATACATCCTCAACCTTCCAGGAAAAACAACCCCGGCAATCAGCATATCGATTGCCCTTCAATAAAAAGAAAAGAGTCTGACAACTTGTTAGCATTATTTATGACATTCCATACTGAACAGTGCCCACATTTCTGTGAGCTGCCATTGCAACAGCTGTAGCGCCAAACTGCGACTGAGCTTGCAATATCTTAGCATCTAGGGCGATTCTGCTGCTATATTGATCCGGCTTGGGTTGAGGTTGGTGATACGGGTTAGTGTTTATGTCAATAGCAACTTCATGGGTCGACTGTACAGGTAGCGGCTGCTGTTTGGCCCATGAAGTGCGGCCTTGTTCATTTTCTGTCCCAGGCTTCGTTTGAGGTGGCGGCGTGACGTTTGGCCTGAAGTAGTACTGTGATGAGGCTGATGTTGTCTGTGGTGGTAGCACTGCATTTTGCATGGATATCCTAGCATCATAGCTATCCTTCATGCTTCTGCCAGCCTCATATGAAACAACAGGTCCTACCACTCTTCCCGGTCTTGCTGCACAAAACACAGGACAAGGACATAATAGAAGGTTCAATAATATGATATTACTACAATATCCATACTTCACTGACCATATGCATAAGCGCTAAATATGATTTTATTTTATGCTTTTCAAAAAAGATAAAAAAAAAAGTTTCTTCGAGTGATTTCAAACAATGCTGCTTACAGATTTTAAGAGCTACTGTTAGTAGGTGATAGAAAGTTACCTGATGGACCTCTCGGTGGCTGTCTTGAAGAGCTCGATAAGCTCCCATAA
This sequence comes from Beta vulgaris subsp. vulgaris, assembly GCF_026745355.1. NCBI lineage: Eukaryota > Viridiplantae > Streptophyta > Magnoliopsida > Caryophyllales > Amaranthaceae > Beta > Beta vulgaris. Next base: position 19,421,431 of record NC_079205.1, on the reverse strand, counting down.
CTTTCAGATGTTCTCATCTCTTCTTTTACTTGATGGTCCCTCTGTGAAGACGCCAGAGGCTGTGGTTTAGGAGGTATGGTACTGCAGTGTACTGTCGACCTGAAAGATGAGAAGGTCAGGACATGTAATATGTTTTCAACAACTCGTTAAAGGGAAGAAAGGCGTAGCCAAACCTTGGAAGGGAAATATGTTTTCTCTCCAAAGGGATGACTGGTCCACTTCGACCACTATTTTCCTCCAGATGTGCAAACTGCTTCTTAAACTGACCTATAGCACTGCTTAAGGAAACGAGTTCATCATGTAAGCAATAGCCAAAACAAATCATTGCTAAACTACATGGAAGTAAGAGAGGAAGAACATAGCAGAAGGCATTAGCCAAAGTCAACTTACCTAGGATAAATATAATTACTCCCTTCGTTTCCATTCATGTAATCTTTGAGCAACTGAGGATGGTATTCGAGGATCTCCCGGTATATCAATTCCCTAACATCCTCCTTAGTCACCCTACGCCTCTCAAACTCAAACTCTAATTTTGAGATTGGATGGCATGCAGGCTCTCTCTCCATTCTAGCTAAGCCTTTAAAGTATGGATCAGCCAGTGCCTGATAGAAAAGAGATTTTACGTGTCAAGAAAAGTGTTAATGTCATACTCGTAAGTTTATTTGAGAGTTGCCATAACAGAAATATTAAAACAATTCGAGCAAGCCCTTCTCTTTCTCAATCAATAAAATCTAAAAGTTAAATGCATGAATTGATTACATATAATAGGCCAGCCTTATCACTTTTCATATACTTCCTTCTTTTCCTAATAAATACGACATTTTCCTTCTTTGGCTCTTTCAAGTTTCAAAGTACCTATTCTGTTTGAAAATACTTGTTACACTTCGGTAAAATGGAGATGTCACAATAATAGCTACATACTTTCTTAAAAATTTCCTTGTATAGCAACTAAATAGATATAGTCATTGCAACATAACAAGAGAGAAGATTGTCATCACTGAGAAGATAGAAGTTATCACAAAAGTTCCTTAAGAAACAACATCAAGCAGAAGTGTGCATATAATAAAGAAACAAAGGCAGTACAATATTCATTTTCAGTGAAATAATGAAAACAGGTGGAAAATGTGGCACCAACCTCTTCAGCAGTTGGTCTATCCTTTGGATCAAAAGATAATAATCTTTGTAGCAAACGCAACCCTAAAGGATCTGCATTTGGAAATTTCTGAGAAAAAGGAACAGGCTGCTTTTTTCGCATATCAGTTAAGTACTTGCGTGCTTTGTCATTGCGGACCTGAAGAAAGTTTAAGATCATGACTAAAAAGAAGCATATAAAGCAAGTCAGGTACTAACTAACATAGTGGATGCAATAGAAAATCATACCCCAGATATAACATCATGCGAGGGTGTACCCAGAAGATCTGTGATTAAATCTAACTGGTGTACAACACTTTTACCCGGAAATAACGGTTTTCCAGTCAGCACCTCAGCAAAGATGCAGCCAATGCTCCAAATATCTATGGCAGGTGTATACTGCACTTGGCAAAGTCAAGAGTCAGACCAATTATATAAAAAAAAATTGTGACTCCAATTAAACCGCTTCAGTGAAACGGTTATAAGACTCAACACAATTACCTGAAGGACAAGAAATACCAACTTCCAGGAGAGTTCAATTTATCCTCCCTGAACAAGAATTATTTTGATCTAGGTATTACTATAACTTTGAACCACTAAAAATCAATTATAGTATTGCAATGCAGTACATGTCATAATATACTTGCTTATAAAATTTTTACATTTGAATCTTATGTTACATAACAAAGACCAGAAATTATAAACATTGGACACTTGAACACTAATGGTGGAAGTAAGATGATCTAGAGGATACAAAGATAAAGACCAGCTCGTCATCTTAACCCCACCCCGGCAAAAGAAAAGAATGAATTTTTCACCATATACCCCCAACAAATATTTTATTCACCATATATCCTCAATATTTTCAAAATTCATCGTATACCCCTCAATTTCTTAATAATTAACCATATGCCCTTAATGATTAACAATTATCAACTTTTTTGATCATTAACCCCTAATTCTGTTACCAAATCCTAATTAACCCCTATTTGAGTCGTTAGTCTTAATTGAATACCATTGAAACACCACAAGTGACCCCTTTTAGCTCTTTTCCTCCATAACTCTTTTCCTTCTTTTAAGACTAAGATGTTTCAATGCTAATATGTTAGGGTAAATTAGTGAAATAGGGATTAAATAAGGTTTAGTAATGGAATCGAAGGTTACTGATCATAAAAATTGATAATTGTTAATCATTAAGGGCACATGGCGAATTATCAAGAGATTGAGGGATATACGGTAAATTTTGTAAACATCAAGGGTACATGGTGAATAAAAAAATTTGTTGCGGGTATATTGTGAAAAATCCGAAAAAAGAAAACATCTAACAGATCCAAAACAAGCACCCAGAACAATTACCCAATTAGGAGTTCAAAGCAAGCAAATTCAAGGACTCATTTGGGTGTAATTTCATGTGCAAATCCAGCTCCAATTAGCTAGTAACTTTGAAAGATCAGTTACACAATATACTAAGTCAACAAGCCACTAACATAGTTAGTAAACGTCTCAACAACTCCACTTTTAAGGCCAAAAATCCCCTTGAGTACCTCATGGAGCCTCTATCAGGTATTCAAATTAAATTATAAATTTTATTTCCTAAATGATAACTAAGCCCACGAGCTGGATTAGAGCGTGACTGAAAGATGAAATAAACATAAATATAGCAATTTATCATATGTACAAAAGAGATGGGAAATTTTCTCACCCAACCTTGAGGTTTGGCAAAGTGCTTTAATTTATCCCGTGGTTTTTCAAATATCTTAGATAGATAACCATCGGGTTACACTTTCATCTCCAACTTAACCTTACTCCTAATTTCAATAATGTGAACAATCATCATTAGAGGGGTGTGCTCTATTCAACTTATTTTAAATTCTTACTAGAACTGATTTTTTAGGCTTATTGAAGCTAATTTAAACTCATTTACATTTTTTTTTAAAACAATAAGTCAAAATACAATGGACATAACTCTACCTATATGTTGTTTATGGCACCAAAAACAATGGAGGTAAGTTAACATGTTGTCGTTTCTATTAGGGCACAAATTGACTTACAGAGTTACCCTTCCCGTAGAAGTAAATGGTCAATTTGGAGAGGGAACTATAATCAGAGGGTTACTTAGGTTACTCAAAAAAATACGGGTTTGATGTGAGCATTTTTTACCTCTCCTTGGGAATCCCACATCCCTACTGTAGAACTGAAGAGGAGGCCTAATTATATTAATATTAGCAATTTCTATATTTTAATATTCATACATCATGAATACAACAGAGCCCACCAGCCATCCATAAAGTCCAAAGGACAGCAATTGCATACTTGGATAATATTATGCAAGGAAGCAATGTAAAACCAAAGTACCTGACTACACAACACGATCACAACTATAAATCAAATTTTATCCAGAAATAGAACAATTAGAAAAAGCAACTAAGGAAAAAAACAATTACAGGATTACAACTAGTACTTAGTTCCGCAGATAGTGCAAATACATAAAACAAAAGTTTTTGACGACCGCAAGGTATACTTCCAGTGTTCTTTTACAAAGAGAAAAAGTGTAAGATGAACATGCATACCTTAGAGAAAAATGACCCGCAAAGTTCTGGCGCCCGATACCATCTTGTAGCAACATAATCCTGTAAATGATACAGTTAAGTACACAGCCTATGCACTGCAGCACACAAGAAAAATCACCAACAGGAAGCACATAAAAATGCTAATCAATGATATACATACCGTCCAAAAAATAGTGGTCGGAGTATCATTGAATGCTACTCTAGCCAGGCCAAAGTCGCAGATTTTGAGTTTGCAATTGGCATTAGCCAGTATGTTTTTAGGCTTGAGATCTCGATGGTACACATTAGCTGCAACACCACATTATGAATAATAGTTTAAAAATCATGCTCACACTAAAGCTAAATTCAAAAGAAAAAAAAAGGAGACGAATTAGAAGAAAAAGAGATGAGGTCAACCTAAAAAGAAAAAGCTATTACCTGTATGCATGTATTTTAGAGCACGCAACATTTGATAGAGGAAAAACTGATGGTGTTCACGGGTCAAGTCATCATTAGCTTTGATGACTTGATGAAGATCAGACTCCATAAGCTCGAAGACCACATAGATATCTCTGAAGTCTCTTTTTGATGGTGGCAACATAATGCGTTTGATCTCAACTATATCAGGATGCCGCAAAAGCCTCAGCAGCTTTACCTCCCGCAGGATTCGGATCGCATCAGAGATATGCTCATAAATATCATTTATTTTTTTAATGGCCACCTTTTCCCCTGTATGTGTATCGACTGCTGCACAAACAACTCCATAGCTTCCTTTTCCTATAACTTCGAGAATTTTATATCTATTCGCTTCACCATAGTCAGTGAAAAACTCTGTGTCTTTAAGACCCTGCAAAATGAGACCAAAATTGGTTGAGTCAGATATGCTAATATGCAGGAACAAGCACGGGGTAACTGAGAAAGATGTCTTCCATACACCACGCAGCAAGAGAAGGTTCAGTGGTCGAATCTGCAAATACATTTTCTGACTTTCCCCATTATGGTATTCTACAGTAAACCACCTTATAGCCCCACCTGTTCTACGAGAATAAGATTATATAATCCAGCCTTTATACATTCACGTAGAATTCATCATAATCTAACACATGCCTTCAGGTTATGAGATACTATCTCTTTAATCCTCCGTCTTTTTATTTATTTTTTCTATCTTTTCTATTTTGCAAGTTTGCCGATGCACAACTTTGAACATTAATACCTATAATGGTGTAAATCTAGAAATTATAATAAGTCTATATTTTGAGAACATAAATTGAGAAAAATTTAACAACAATCCATATGACTATGTTTTCCTAACGAATCACACCTAATAGTCAAAGTGAAGCATATGAATGGTAGAAGTAAGAAAAAAAAGGAGGAAGTATGATGCGATTGAAGTACCAAAGGAGACTTCAACAGTTGGACCTACGCAGGTTCCAAAAGATAAAAAGTCTAACCTAATGAAATGAAACATTCAAAATCACATGGCCTTTTGAATATTATAGACTAAATTCAGTTAGAACACAAAAATGTTTGTGCTTCTTGTTTGATGGGAAGCGAAAGTCCTTAACCCAGGCAAACTCTTTAAAAGCAATGGTGTAATGTTGATGCATTGACGTGAGATATCAAACAAGACGATTTCTGAGAAGCAAACATCAAACAACCATTTTCTTATTAAACAACAAAATCACAAGCAGCAATAAATAAGAAAAGGTATCAGCCATACATGACTAGGAGATAAATTAACTAAGATACTACTACAAGTCCCAAATTGCATGTACAATGAAACACAGAAGAAGGTCACATGCCACAACAACGAAGAACAAGGCTATTTGGCTTAATTTTAGTTAGCTAAATTTTCGTCCCCGTGACTTTAATGATGGTATTTTTGTAACTTTACTATGTGGAATCCCCACAACTTCTATCTTTTGTTTCGCTAACTAAAATTTAGCCTAACAGAGTTTCTACAAGAAGACAAGTCACATGCCAAAGAAAGATCACACGCGGAATATCATTATTCAGAACATGAAACTGCTCATATTCATCCACAAGTATACATAACATATAAGAGTTTCAAATCATAAAGTCACCAAAGAACATAATAGAGCAAAAGGTCATTAAAGTGATTGGAACAAAATCAAGTTTTTAGGTAAACATCAGTAGACAAAAACTTAATGATAAACTTCCAAACCATATTTTCCTAATCAGGAAACATGTGAGATACTATATTTTGTTTGGTATCAAGGTCAAGATGACCAAAAGAGTGAAATAAAGATGTCATCACAAGAAAAGTGATACGTGCCATTTCTCACTCAACACCCTATTGACTTTGATTCACCAACTTATTGCCAAACAAGCCATATCCTCACTGCTCACCACCGACAATGATATAACCACCAATATAGCATACATCAGCAACATCCCCAAAATAAAAATAAAAATAAGAATAAAAATAAAAATAAATTGAAAAAAAAGATAAAGAAGAAAGATTAAATTCTTCTCATACACCAACCTAAAAAATGCTTTGAACCCAATTCTTCGATACAAAAGAAAAATCAATTCTTACCCAGAAGTTTATTCAGTAAAAAGAAATTCAAAAATCATACCCCAAAATTCAAAAATTTAAACCAAAAATTCCAAAATTGAGTTGAATTCTCTCTACTGGCATGATCTTCAAGAAACCAAAATCAAAATTTAGGCAAGAAATTTCATAACTTTACTTAAACAACTATCATAAACATAGATCACCATTTCCAATGCATAAAGTTAAGTTAATCCCACCAACCCCGAAAAAAAAATGAAATTAAATAACAAAACTTTAGATCTCAACTTGCTTCATGAACACTCAAATTCCACGAGATCTAACACAAGAAAAAGAAAGAAATGAAGAGAGAGAAAATGGAAACCTTCTTGCGCTGATCTTGCTGCATCTTCGTTGTTGAAGAAGAACCCTAATCAAATTTCAATAATTTTCTTAAAACCCACAAAATTGATGAATAAAAGAAATGAGATTTAAAGTTTAAAAATTTATGAGTTTTGTAGCTCCTTCTCGAAATCAATCTCAAAGATAAAGAAAAACCAGCCGCATTAATCCCAGCTTAGAAGGGCAGAATAGTCTTTTCACAACAACCAAAATCTCCTGTACACAAGCTATTTTTTTCTCATATATACTTTTCAAAATCCAAACCCCCCTTTTAAAATCCAACGGATCCCTGCAAAACAACCCTCTTCTTTGCAGTTTTTCTTGCCCTCTTCTTCAATTGGAAGGAAAACCAGAAGAGAACAAAGAAACAGAGGAGAGAGGAGAGAGGAGAGAGAAAATGGGGGTTTGAAAGAGAAGAGAATTGAGAAACACAGAACAGAGGAGAGAGAAAGATAAAAAGAATTTTGAGAGGTCAGAGATTTGAAAGAGGAGAGAGAGAAAGAGAGATTAGATGAAGGAAGGAAGCATCATTTTATATCTATGTGACTTGTGGTTGGGTTTGTTGCTGCGTTCCACTCTTTTTTTTTATTGAATGGAGTTTACAATAATTTAGTAGGATAATTAGTTACATTATTAAAATTTGATTATTTCATATAAAATTTGATTATTTCATATAAAATTTGATTATATTATATAAAATCAATTATCGATACTAATATATTAAAAGGTGTGCCTAAGTCAGAAATGGTGCCACGTGGCAACTCTCCCTAAGAGAGTTGCATAGGGTAAGGTTTGATCTTGAAACCTCAAGAGAACATACACTAAAATCTTAACCACTATACCAAATAATATTTAGTGTTATCATTCTAAATTATAATATTAATAAATGAAAATTTTCATTACCCGTGACGTAGCCCGGGCCTAATAACTAGTATCATATTAAAACTAACTCTATCTTACATATAATATTTATTTCAATGTAAATTATGGTATATGGAGTTCTTTTAAGTTTTTTTTTATTATCTTTTTTAGTTGTATGATTTACTTCATAATAAATCATTGTGTATTGGGTATATTTAAGGTTTTTTTTTTTTTTTTACTTTTGTCATCATTCATGTAATTAAGTTCATTAATTTTTTTATAACTTTTTGTTATACATAATTAGAGTTATTATTGCTTAAAGTTTTGGATTGGTGAAAAACCTCTAAGGTTATGTCTAGAAACATCAGGAATTATTAAAAGAGAAGGTCTATTTTAATGCAAAAGTAGACCTAATCATTAAATGGATTAAATTAGTTAACGAAATAAATTATTTTAGTAATTATTGGGCTAATTTTTCTTTTTAATATTGGGCTTACCATTACCATAAAGGTAGATGGTACTCATATAAGACAAACTCTTTCAGCACCTTAAATTGAGATATTATATTTGATAGCAGCTCAATTTCAGTCAATTTTTTAACCTAAATTTTATTAAAGTTCTTATCTCAAGCATGACTATATATATTTTAGGTAACTTAAACTTTTAACATTAAGGCTCTGTTTGGCATTATTAGCTGAAAATAAACTGAAACTGATAAGTTAACTGAAACTGATAAGATAAAGTTGAAACTGATAAGGTGCTGAAACTGATAAGGTAACTAATTAGTTTAACTGTTTGGCAAAATTAGTTGATTAAGGCTATGTTTAGTTCACCTGAAATTTTCTGATCTGAACTTATCTGATCTGATCTGAACTTATTTTTTCTGATCTGATCTTATTTTTTCTGATCTGATCTGATCTGATCTGATCTGAACTGATCTGATAACAAAATCTTATCTTTTAGATTGTTTTCAATATATAAGAAAAATATAGTCATGTGGGGTCTTGTTTGATTCGTCTCAATGAGTACTTTATTAATATTCAATTATTATAATTTTTATTAATATGTAATGAAAGATATAGTGATTTTTAAATATAAGCATGATCTGAACTGATCTGAACTTATTTTTCTAATCTGATCGGATCTGATTAGATCTGAAGTAAGCAAAAATAAGGTGAACTGAACATAGCCTAAGTTGATAAATTATTTTAGCAAAAGTAATTATTATCAAAATTTTGGAAAGATATTTCAAAATTTCAGTCACCTGATTATGAAAAGGTAAATTTTTTAACTTATCATTTAAGTCATTTTAGCCACCTGAAATTTTATTTTAGGTCTCCCCAAACACTACTAATCATTTTAGCACCTAAAATATGCTAACACCTTATCATTTAAGGTAGCTAAAATACTTCCCCAAATAGAGCCTAAATGTGTTACCAACCAAAATCTAAATACAACTGAGAAAATTGGGCATATATAACTTTTTCAAATTTGGACGCTTTCCTATTTCCTTCTTCTTTTTTATGGGTGATGTGTGATTTTTTGTTGGGTGAAATTGTGATTGTCGGCTGTGGAGAGGAGAGAGAAGTGGGTGGGGGTGGGGGTGGGGGTGGGTTGGTTGGTTTGCTTTGGATGTACGGTGGTTACTTGAGTACGGCAGGTTACCATATGTTTGATGATCTTTCTTTCGGTGCTCGTGGTCCTTCGAGTTAATGTTGAAACACGAATCTTTGAATCTATTTATTACTAGAGTCAAATACAAGTAGGATATGCTTCAAGTTACAAAAATATATATAATGCTTTTATGATAATAGTTATACTATATTAACATCAAATTTTAAAACCTTAGGAAAAAAAAAAGAACATTTTAAAGTATTCTAAGTGAACATCAAAATCCACAAAAGTTTATTAATATAATCGAGATACTCTCAGGTATTATTTAAAAGCATGTTATATACTTCCTCTTTAGATAAATTTTTATCTGATGATGTGGGAAATATACAATATAGAACGATGTGAGATGAAAAGATTTGTACAAGTTGCAAATTGTACAAAATTTTATCTCATGCTCTTTTTAATTAATGCTGCAAATTGTACAAAACCTAACTCGTTTTGATGGATTGGACACATTGATAGTAAGAAAGGTTAAGGAAATTTCCTCCTCTAAAGAACTCATAGGGCATGTTCTCTTCGGCAAAAAACAGCTGAATTGAACTAAATTGAACTGAAGTGAATAGTGATATGTGATAGTAAACGTATTGTCCAAAGCTGAATTGAATTGAACTGAAATGAACTGAAATGAACTAAACTGAAAATAAATTGGGGAGAACAAACCTCTAGTGAGATTAAACCACTAACAGTAAGGTTGAAAGATACTCTACTTTTCACTATGTAAAACTTAATTTGATTTTATTTATATTTACATGTACTAGGATTATACTTAAGATATTGTTTTTCATAATCTTGTAAGCCTCCAACAAATCGATCCAATTTTGAATATTATAAATGGCATAGTACCAATTTATAAACAAGAGGATGTTGGTAACAAATTTAAAACCCAAAAATCTCCACTTTCACTTCCTCTCGAACTTCGCAGGTTCTGCAATTGTCCTCTTTCTCTCTCCTCTAAATTCTGCAACTACTTTCACAATTCTCGATTTCTTCAGCTGAATATAATGAACAAGAGGAATATACAAATGAACGTATACAGTAGCAGGGGACAATAACACCCATCATCATATCATCGATCATCGATCAACAACATATATATCCATCATCATATCATAAATTCTTTCAGTTGAGTTGCCCGCTGCTGTTGTTTGGTGCTCTTAATGTGTCTTTGGCATCTTCTTCACATTTATTTTTTCAGTTGGTATTTTTTATTCTTTCAGTTAGTTCTTTTTTTTTTCTTTCAGTTGGTGTTTTTTATTCTTTCAGTTAGTTCTTTTTTTTCTTTCAGTTGGTGTTTTTTATTATGTCAGTTAGTTCTTATTTTCTTTCGGTTGGTGTTTTTATTCTTTCAGTTAGTTCTTTTTTTCTTTCAGTTGATTTTTTTTATTCTTTCAGTTAGTTTTTTTTATTCTTTCAGTTAGTTCTTTTTTTCTTTTAGTTGAAACCAACTGAAAAGAAACTGAAACCAACTGAAAAGAAATTGAAACCAATTGAATTTTTTTTTGAAACCAACTGAAAAAATTTGAAACCAACTGAAAGTCGTCCGACCAAAGATTATGGTCGGACGGTATGACACAATACCTTCTCTTAAAAAAAATTCTTCCAATGGTATAAATAATGTGTCTTTTGCGTACATTTTAGTGTACCATATGTAGGATTTTAGGTGAAGTTGAGGTGGTAGATTAGTGTCATTATTTCCCAATTTGTATTTTAAAGGTTTAAAGATCAAATTTCAAGGGATTTATTTGAGGACTTCCCCTCATTTTTAATACACTTATAAGTCAAGAAGGGAGCTATGATGTCCCCTTATGAAAAGTCTTAGGAGGGAGCTATAAGCCAAAGAGATATATTGAAACGGAAGGGACATCTTAGGGACTTATCTAATGTTGTTTTCCTCATCACGACTCCATAGATGGTTAGGAACCAAAAATTGAGTTTGGAAGTGAAGGTACAATATAGTCAGGAACTATATTGTCCATTGTTGGCCTCTACTAAATACCAATTCATTACAAATTTTATGCAAAAGAATAATCATATATCATTTTTATACACTCTAAAAATATTTAGTCTAGGTTGGTTCTGGAAACACACATAAAAATACCATATTTTTAGTGACAAGTTATTAGACAATCAATATTAATGGGTGTCTAGCAGGTTGTCCATGTTATCTGAATTAGTTAGAACATTTATTTAGGTCTTGATTAACAATAAATACAAGGTGATAAATATTGCAATTAGGCATAAAAAATTAATATGTTAATAAAAAGAAATAAGAATAAGAAAATAAAATATCGCAAGGAGTTAGTATAATATGTACAAGACTTACACTCGCATGAATATATTAATAACCTACATCACGAATAGATTGTTAGTAACTTCAAGAAAAAATGATAAATAAATAAAGAAAGCAAATAAAGTTAGTTAATTTAGTTGATCCTCAGAAATTATACCACTGTCCGGGGTCGTTGATTTGTACGGATCTTGAAAAATTGAATTGTACGAGTCTTACAAAAAAATTTGTGTTTGTTGTATTATGCGTCAAACCAAATATATGGTTCATGGTATTTCATGTATGTTGCGTTGGTGCTGTATGTGTAATAGGATGATGGTGATTGATTTTTTTTTTTTGTTGATAAGGAAAAGAAACTTAGGAAGACCCCTCAATCCAGAGGCCAACCTAAAACATCCTTGCGGACATACAGGGAAAAATCGAAATCAAAAGGGGGATAAAGGTACTGGAGACCAGACACAGTATGACCCCTGCTCGCCATTAGATCATCAACTTTATTGGCTTCCCTAAAGCAATGTTGAACCTGAAAAGACCCAAACAAAGTCAGATTAGCCCTGATGTCAAGCACAATATTATTGATTTCCCCAGGAATTTTCCAGATCTTTCTAACAGCATTAATAACAGCCAAATTATCTCCTTCAATAATCAATTAGTTAGAAATATTAAGGGATAACGCCGCAGAAATGCCCTCCTTAAGAGACCAAGCCTCAGCTTGAAGAACAGAAGCACTATATATAGCCAATCGGCCGAGACCCAGCTAAGATTGCCTCACCAGCAGAGTTTCTAATGACAAAACCCAGAGCAGTCAAATCGGAAGAAAGTTTAGAACCGTCAAAATTCAGCTTAAAAAAATTCTGGGGGGGGGGGGAGACTAGATAGAAGCAGGCCCAGTCCTAGGAGTAGGCGCCCTACCCTTCGGCCTAGGGAGAGGGGAAGGACCAGAAGGGTCAGACAACAGGGCTTTGGACCAATCAGAGGCAAATTTAGTAATGATTGAGCTTGCTTTTCGAGAGGAGACCACCTCATCATTGAAGATAAGTCTGTTCCTAAAAAACCAAACAAACCACCAAACAATGGAGAATTTAGACATATCAAGTTGGAGGATAACGAGAGACAAGCTTCTAAAACAGAATGGAAAGAAGACAAATCAATAGAAGCTAAACAAAGAGGAGGGCTGGCCCAACCAAAAGAAGCTTTAAGGTGGGAAAAAATATCTACCGTGAAAGGGCAAGCAAAACAAAGATGACCAATAGTTTCACTTGCATTTGTACAAAACACACATTGCTGGGGAAGATAAACATGACTTTTCTCTAGACGGACCTTAGTCGGGAGACCATCATTATAAGCTTCCCAAAGACAATTTTTAACTTTTGGAGGAAGATTAAGGTTCCAAATCCAATTATATTCAACTTTTTCAAACTCAAGGTTAACCAACCCTTGAGCCAACAAAGCTCCACTTTTAACTGAGTATTCGCCATCCGCAGTAAGTCCCCAAACCAGAACATCCGACTGGGGAGAAGACGGGAGATAAATTGAAACTATATGAGAAACGATGTGAGGGGGTACCAGAGACAACAGGAGCTGGGAGTTTCATTGACCATTTGCTGTTAAACAATCCTTAACAAAAAAATTAGCAGATTCCAGGGTGGGGGTAATGATAGAGCTCAGAGGATATTGGAAGGCCCAATTATCTGACCAGAACTTAACACTGGTACCAACTCCAATCTGCCATCTTAACCCTTTTTTAAAAAGATCACGTAATCGAAGTAAATTACGTCATTGCCACGAAGCTGACTTTGAGACTTTGACTGTAAATAGAGAGTCATTTTTGATATATCGCTTACGGACAAGCTTAACCCATAGATTATTGTCATTCTTTATTATGCGCCAAAGAAGTTTCATTTGGAGAGCTTGGTTATTGACTTCAGCTTTCCGAAACCCCAAGCCTCCTACTGATTTTGGCTTACAAATTTCTATCCCAGCCAATAAGATTGGGGGATTTAGAAATAGGATCCTTGTTCCAGAAAAAATTTCGGTAGGTTTTATCCAACCTAGAGAGGATTGAATTTGGTAAAAGGAAACTCTGTATTTGATAACTTGCCTTAGAAGAAAGATTAGATTTAATAAGGATTGACCTGTCCGCTTGGGAAAGAGAATTAGCCTTTCACTTCGGAAGTTGGCTAATCGTTTTGTTAACCACCGAGCTAAAAGTTTCTTTTGAAACTTTAGAATGAATAATTGGACACCCCAAATATTCTCACAAATCCAAAGTTTCTGTCATTTGAAAAATGGAAGCAAACCTTGATTTTTCTTCCTCCGAAACATTAGAGGTACATTGGAAAGAGGATTTATGATAGTTCACTAATTGCCCTGACATAGAACAATATTTATCTAAGATTTGACGAATGACCAGACAACTATAATTAGAAGCTTTGGCGAAAATCATTGTATCGTCTGCAAAAGTGAGAAAAGGTACCTTCATCCCTGACTTACCAATAGGCACTCCAATAGGCTTAGTAGGGCCACTGGCTGCAAAAGATAGAAGTCTAGCAAGGAGTTCAGCACAGAGAATAAATAAATAGGGGGACAAAGGATCACCTTGTCTAATCCCACGAGATGGAGAGAATTTATCCCCCGGAATCCCGTTCACTAAGACAGAGAAGGAAGTGGAAGTTATACAAGCTTTAATCCAATCCACCCATTGAGCAGAAAATCCCAGTTTTTCAAGAGTGGTGAAAATATAATTCCATTCCAGCCTATCATACGCTTTTTCCATATCAAGTTTAATAGCTATCCACCCAGTGGCGCCAGATTTAGATTTAGAAGATTGAAAGATCTCATGGGCTATTAAGATATTATCTTGAATTAACCGGTCTGGAAAAAAAGCACCCTGGATAAGGTGAATAATTTGACCCATTACCTCTTTAAGTCGCGAGGTCAAAATTTTAGAAATAATTTTATAAATGGTAGAGCAAAGACTTATGGGTCGGAAGTGGTTTCCTGAAGACGGATTATCGATTTTGGGGATTAGAGCCAGAAAAGTATGATTAATTTCTTTTAAAATTCGACTAGAGTGAAAAAATGCTTGAACATCTCTAATTACACTATTTCCAACTAGAGTCCAATATTTTTGAAAGAAAAATGGGGGGAAACCATCAGGTCCTGGGGATTTATCCGGGGTTAGGCTAAACGTAGCACTTTTTATTTCATCACCAGAAACCAGGGACGTTAGGAAAATATTATCCTCCATAGATATAATCTTGTCTAATAAGAGAAAATCATAATCACTATGAAAAGAGGTACTGCTATCAGAAGAAAATCTATCCATAAAAGACCTAGTTAACGCTTGCGAGATATTGTCTGGATTAGTGATAGTTTCATTATCAGAGTTGGAAATTTCTTTAATTAAATTTCGATTGCGCCTAATAGTGGCATGCTTATGATAAAAAGAAGAGTTTGTGTCACCAAGGATTAAATAGTCTAATTTGCATTTTTGTTTCCAATACTCGCGACTAAAAGAGAGAAGATTAGAGCGCTTTTGGAGGAAAATATCTTGTTCGCAAATAATAGTTTCATTAAGCGGATCTGTTACAACGAGGTTTTGTATAATTTGGAGTTTCTCATCCACTTTTCTTAATTGGCGAAAAATATTACCAAATTGGCCTTGGTTCCAAATCTTAGATTTTTCTTTTAGCAACTTACATTTTTGAGTGAGCCTAAACATGTGGGAGCCAATAAAATGAGTACACCAAGTTTTCTCGACTAGGTTATCATAGTCCTGCCTACTACACCACATTTTCTCAAATTTGAAAGGAGGTGCTTTGGATTTTTTAAAAGGAAGATAGTTCAAAGTAATCTGGCAATGATCTGATGACGTAAAAATACTATGACAAATATGGGCTTGAGGAAATAAACCTAGCCATGAAACAAAAGCTACTCCTCTATCCAGCCGCTCATGGATGTTATTAGCTCCTCCATTCTTTTTTCTCCACATAAAATATGGCCTTGAAACAGGCAGTTCAATGCAAGGAAGACTATTAAAAAGATTCTGCATAGTAGAAAATCTAGACATAGCAGGAGGAGAGCCTCCCAATTTATCTGATGCATTAGAAATTTCATTAAAGCCTTCCAGAATTACATATGGCAGAGAGATAGTTTGAACATAAGAGATCAGCTCAGTCCAAAATTCATGTTTAAAGGCTTGTTTAGCAGGGGCATAAATAAAAATAATAACATAACTAACATTTATACTTGCAGTATTAACTAGGCAAGAGATGTACCTTGAAGCTTTATATAAAACAGAAAGATTAAAGGGTTGGATATTATAATTCTTCCACATTATCCATAACCCTCCAGAAAAGCCTACAGTTGGAATATAATCAAACGAGTGGAAGCCACATTGCTTAATTATAGCTTGAGTAGGGGGAGATTGAGATTTAACTTCATAGAGCATCAAAATTCTAACATGATTATGTAAACAAAAGTCCATTGTTTCTACTAAAGCGTTTTTTCTAGCACATCCACGGATATTCCAACAAGCAATAGTCATTATTTTAATCACAAAAAGGGTTAAAGAGTTATCCATGATCATAAAAGAGAAGGCCTAATTCCTCTTCCTCTTCAGGGTAGATGAAGCATCATCTTCATCCTCCTTGTCTTCAATTCTCCTTTTAACTGACCCAGATTCACTAGGGGAAAAAACATAAAGGGCTGCGCAGGAAGGGCTGCGCTTTTCGTAAAAGCGCAGCCCTACTAGTGAAGGGCTGCGCTTATTTAAAAAACGCAGCCCTACTAAGCAGAAGGGCTGCGCTTTTTAAAAAAAGCGCAGGCCCTTCACTAGTAGGGCTGCGCTTTTTTAAATAAGCGCAACCCTTCTGTAGGTAAGAAGGGTTGCGCTTTTAAAAAAACGCAGCCCTACTAAGTGAAGGGCTGCGCTTTTTTAAAAAGCGCAGCCCTTCTGCTTAGTAGGGCTGCGCTTTTTTAAAAAAGCGCAGCCCTTCCTGAAAAGATTTGAAATTTCGGAATCGTGGGCTTTGAAATATTGAGCGGGATTCGTCAAATATATTATCCCTCATTCTCTCTCCTCTCTCACGTCCCTCAATATTCCTTTCCTCCTTCTCTCTCATCCTCTCTTCTCTCTCAAAAACTCCCATAAACATTTGCGACAAAAACCTTGAAATGATTTGCACTAAACATGGCGACGGAGTCCGATTGCCTATTGTGATACCTTTTCGGAAGCGGAACGAGCCAACGAGTCAAACTAACCGCTGTGCTGTGATGTTTAGGCTTTTTAAGCCATCCGAGTTCATTTAAGCCTCCAAATAGCCATTTTAAGTTTTTCCGAATTTTTTTTTCCCCTTAAATTATGTATTTGGGTTTTGTTTTATGTATTTAAACATTATTAGGTTGTAGTTCTTGTATTTTCAGATCTATAATGTTCTTGTATACTTCTCTTTGTTTATATATTTTGATTAATGTTCTTGTATACTTCTCTTTGTTTTGATTAATGTTCTTGTATACTTCTCTTTGTTTTGATTAATGTTCTTGTATATTTCTCTTTGTTTATTTTGATTAATGTTATTCTTGTATACTTCTCTTTGTTTATTTTGATTAATGTTCTTGTATACTTCTCTTTGTATATAATTTCTTGCTTGTATTTTCATCTTTGTTTTGATTAATGTTCTTGTATACTTCTCTTTGTATATTAGTTTTTGTTCCTTTTTTTCATTTTCGTTTCATTCTTTTTATTGTTTTGGGTTTAGTATTTTCGTTTCGTTTCTCTTCTGTTTAATTTAAGAAAATGTGAGATTATGAGTAAAAAAATGACAAAAAAAAAATTTTTTTTTATTTTTTTTTTTGGTAGGAAGGGCTACGCTAGTTAGGAAAAAGCGCAGCCCTTCTAGCCCTGAAGGGCTGCGCTTTTTCCTAACTAGCGCAGCCCTTCTGGGCTAGAAGGGCTGCGCTTTTTCCTAACTAGCGCAGCCCTTCTAGCTTAAGGGCTGCGCTTTTCTAGCGCAGCCCTACTTAAAAAGTGAAGGGCTGCTACTGAAAGGGCTGCTGTCAAAAAGCGCAGCCCTACATGCCTTTTTTAGCGCAGCCCTTCTTCATTTTTCCACTAGTGATTGAGAAGAGAGCTCAACTGGGTTAGTTGCATCAACACCCATCCTGCCTAATTCCTTGATAATAGAGTTATCAGAATGAAGGGAATGAAAAGAATTCCCAGTCAGGGGATTAAAACCACTTGCAGAATTATCGTCCTGCTCATCTATGCAGAAAGTTTCATCTTCATCTGTAGCAAAGAAATAACCATCATCAGTAGGGACTTCAGGGGGCACAAGAGCAGAGAACTGATTGACATCAAATAGGTCAGATGAGCAGAAAACCTGAATAGGAGGGGGAGGCAGGATGAGAGATGCAAGCCCAGTTGCACCTACATTCTTACCCTGAGCAGGGCCAGCAGGAGAAGAGACTAGAGGTTGTAGATATGGGGCCTCATCGTCAGAGCAATCATCAGAATGCAGAACTTGAGAAACAACCATCTTACCCTTACCTTTACCTTGAACATCAGCAAACTTTTTAGGGGCCCTTGGGCCAGATCTATCAGCATCATTAATAATCACACCTTTAGCAACAAGGGTGGGGAGGACACCAGCAACAGTTAACTTAGAAGGGGGTTTCTGGGACAGAGACTTTGAGTTAACAACCTTAGCAAGGTGCTTGGGCTTCACATGCACCACATGTGCTGTCTCAGCTGTGGTGGCATGTAGTTCTTGCCCAGCACCCTTGGCAAGAGTGTCATAGAGAGCTTTCTGCTTTGGGTTTTTAATGAGTTGAATAGTTAGTTCCTTTTTAGGGGAATTCAACAGAGGACCGATATCAATAGCATGATCATATTCACCACAAAAAGAGCAACCAGAGGAAAAATCCTCATACCAAATCACATAGCCATGTACTACATCACCAACTCTACTAACTTCAACAAATTCTAATAGAGGCCCCTGAATATCAACCCTTACATAGGCTCTAGCAAAGCAAATTTTATTTCTAAGCAAGGATCTTTGATCCAGTTTGATTAGAGCACCAATGTCATTAGAAGCAAGCATATTAGCAATTGAATCGAAGTTCAATAATTCAGTAGGGAGTCTAGGTATTCTAACCCATAAATCGACCCACTTAATCTCTTCCAAATATGGG
This sequence comes from Beta vulgaris subsp. vulgaris, assembly GCF_026745355.1. Taxonomy (NCBI): domain Eukaryota; kingdom Viridiplantae; phylum Streptophyta; class Magnoliopsida; order Caryophyllales; family Amaranthaceae; genus Beta; species Beta vulgaris. Next base: position 19,402,818 of record NC_079205.1, on the reverse strand, counting down.
TCAAAATTAGGTTTCCAAGGGGAAAGCACAAATAAATCACCTTGTATGTGCCGGGGCCTCTCACTCCAAACTAAAGAGAGGTCATGGTGATTAGCAAAACGCAGTAGAATCCAACCATTACCCATTTCTAGATAGTTAACCTCACCTTTGACAACTCTCCAGTCAGCCTTTGTCCTTGCAATAATGGTGCGCAAGTCCAAAGGTGCAGACAACATTTTACCAAGCAAGCAAGACTTAGTTAACTCATCAATATCTTTCTGAACCTGAGGGAGATTATCAAGAATGAGAGCCTCAGGGAAGGGGGGGGGGGGAAGGTGGATCATTTTGAGGTGATGGGGGGCTAACAGTAGGAATCACAGGGAAGGGACCAGGAATCCCATCATCAGAGGAGGACTTATTAGACATATTCTCAGAATTAGGTTTAGGGTTTGAAAGAAGAGCATCTTTAAAATTACTAGGAGTCACCATAATAAATGAGAACGAACCTCCAGACAATTTAAGAGCTAAAAAATAAGAATTTGAAAGACAAAGGAGATAGTGTTGTGAATGGAAAGGAATGACCTGAGTATTCCTTAAATAGGAATTATTCGCCAAGGAGTAACCATAGAGGCTAAAACCTCTTTCTTCAGTTGATGGAGTGACAAATTCCATCACATTAAATGCACTACCAGAGAACTGCAGAGATTTAACACCAAGAAGAGCACACTTTCCTTTAACCAAAATTAGGGGATTCGCCAGAGAAATTAACAAGCCACCTAAACCCACTCTAAACTGACAATAATCAAGAGAAAAGCAGAGAAAACTCTCACGCACCATTAATGCACTAGGCCAGAAAACCCTAGGGAAGCTAGCTGGATCGGATTTTAAAAAGGGAAAAACAAATCCTTTAACCCAATTGAAATTAAATTGGGAAGTTTTATTAACAAATTTAGGCTGATAACCAGAGAAGATGAAAGGATTTGGGGCAAGATAGGACAATTGCCATGATTTCGCTATATTATAGCTATAACCTTCAAATTGAATTGGGGAAAAAGTACTAGCCTCACAATAAATGCTCGAAAAGTAGATGGCCAGAAGCAAAAAGATAAAAAGTAATATTGCAAAAGATTTTCGGAGAAAAAACTAATGAGAATTAGCTGGATTCACTTTGGGAGAGGAAGAAATTGATTTGGGGAAATTTCTAGGGTTTGTATAGTTATCGTGTGCTGGTTTTTCTTTCGGGGCTAGAGTGTCTCTCTCTAGGACTTTCTCTCTCATTTTTTTTAAACTTTTGCATACACAACAGTGAATGAATGGATGATGGTGATTGATGAATATTGGTAATCAAGTGTTAGGCTCCTTTTGGTAGGGCGTAAAATATTTTCAGTGTAAAATGATTTTCATGGAAAACAATTTACAATAGAAAGCACAATTCCAAAATTAGTTTTCGTTGTTTGGTTTCATGTAAGACAAATGATGAAAGGAAAGGAAAATGAAAGGGAAAGTAAGGAGGTAGTGAGAAGAGTGTACAAGAGAGATAACAGATAAGGAAAACAGTTTTCCGATCCCTTCATTTTGAAAGGAAAATGGTTTTCCATCATTGAGAGGGTACTTTTACCCAAGGGAAAATGGTGTTACACTTTTTTGCCAACCGAACAATGTAAAACTGAAAATAGAGGAAAACAGGTTTTCGAAAAAACGTTTTACGCCCTACCAAACGGAGCCTTAATGGCGTGGCTAATGATTAATGAATACTTGTGTTGGGCGATGGTGAGTGCTTGAGGATTAACGGGTAAGGAAGATATGTCGTGTGATGGAAAGGTGTAATGGAGTTGTATTTGGTGAGGTGGCGTGGAACATAGGAAAAATTGTGAATAACCACCTGCCAAATACACTTGTTTCAAAATAACCACCCCAATTTCATTTACATTTAAATAACCACCTCTACTTAGCTTCACGTTTTTAAATACCTACCTCTTAACAGAAAAAGGTGACTCTGTTAACAGTGGGGCCCATTTTTTTTTGACTGACCTAATCTCCCTCCAACAAACCACGCATTTTATACTTTTCTTCCCATTCTCTCTTTCCTCTCTCCTCTTTCTTCTTCAAACTTCAATTATTGTTTCACCTTCCCCTCCCCATTTTAAATTCTTCATTCAATTTTCTGGACAAGTTTCTTTTTCTCTCTAATCTGCAACTCAGTTTTTTACAGTGAGAATAAGGTGTGAGTGACGGTGGAAAAACATGCCATATATTAAGAAGACTTTTGATGGAATGGAGGAAGAGTAAAGGAAATGTGTGTTGCAGATTAGTAGAGAGGATATGTATGAAGTTAGTCATAGGGGTGATCAGTTGAAAGATGAATTGGCTTTGTGGACATGTACTTGTTATCACTGGCAGTTGACAGACATCCCTTGTGTGCATGCATTTAGATGCATTTTGGACAAGAATGTTGATCCAAATGACTATGTTGATGTAGCCTATAGTAGAGAGACATATTTACATGCATATAGGCAAGCCATCAACCCCATACATGGTGTTAATTACTGGAAAAAAATTGATCTACCCCATCCTCTACCACCAGTTCATAAGATTATGCCTAGGAGACCTAGTTTGAAAAAGAGGAAAAAGGAAAAGGGGGAAGAGGCTGAATAGAAAGCAAAGAAGGTTAAGATGGCAAAGTGCAAATGTAGCAATTGTGGTCAAGTGGGACACAAAAAAAGGGGATGCAAAGCTACAACAGTTTTGAGCTTCAAGAGGAATCACAGTGGAATTGAAGTAAATCTTTTCCAAATTTGTTTAGATTAGGTTTGTCAATGTTAGAGTTATATATAGGTCAAAGTCGAGGAAAATTGGTGGGAAATTTAATAAAAAGCGTGTCAACAGGCCTCAGAGGTAACAGAGTCACCTTTTTCTGTTAAGAGGTGGGTATTTAAAAATATTATGCTAAGTAGAGGTGGTTATTTAAACGCAAATGAAATTGGAGTGGTTATTTTGAAATAAGGGTATCTGACAGGTGGTTATTCACAATTTTTCCTGGAACATATGAGGGTGTAGGTTTGTAGGAGATTAAGTTGTGAGAAGTTGTGTTTTTGTGAGAGGGAGTGCCGATTGTTTGAGTGATTGTGAGATATGAGAGTGTGCGTTAGTTTTGTTAGATTTAGTTATATTAGGGAGGAGGTATTATGTAGTGTAGAATATGTAGATAGTTGAGTTGCAATAGGTTTTTGGAATTAATTAAGTTTTTAAAAGATTTTAAAAAATAGTTAGTAGGTTTCTAAAAAATTATTATAAAAGATTTTCAAAAAGAGTTAGATAGAAGATATTTAAAAACAGTTTGGGAAAAGATTATTTTTGTAAAAGATATTTTTATTAATAAAACTAATCAATATAATTAATCATTCTATTAATTAAATTGGGCTAGAAAAGGGTTTTATAAAACTGGGCTTAAAAGGTAATGGAAGATGGGCTATTAAAAGGTTATTTTAAAACGTTTTAGGAAATAAGTTAATAAATTGGGTCATAAAATGGTTTTGGACTTTAAACATTTTAAGTTAGACTCGTTCTTTATTCTTTCCTCGATATGGACCAATTGGAGCGGGATATTGGTCATCATAGGGTACTAAATGGGGAGACACGATTATGTGTCTACAGAAGCCCCTACTTTGATTGAGGTTTGTAAAATCAAAAGTCAAAGTATACGTGTCGGGACGGAGAATAATTCTAGTTGCCCTACAATCCGAAAAAAAAAATCACTCTTTTACGCCAGTACCTGCAGAACAAGCAAAAAGTTTCAGGAACAGATATGTGTGAAACATATTTGCGAAATAATTGTAAATTTGCAAAAATGATATGATATAGATGAAAAGGAATCATGAGCTATTTTAGTCCGAGTCGTGTCAGCGTAGAGCTACTCTAGTCCTGCTTCAGGGTTGTGCTTATATGATGTAGAGCTGCATCCCGCTCCAGGGTTGTGCTTGTGTAGAGCTGCATCCTGTTCTAGGGTTATGCTGTTGTAGAGCTGCATCCCGCTCCAGGGTTCTGCTATAGTATAGTTGCATCTCGCTCCAAGGTTGTGATGTTGTAACTGATGGCTAGCGCTGGTTTTTTCTGCTAGTTTTGTCTTCAGGAACACGAACCATATTAGCGCTTTGTTTTCCGCTGTCTTGGCTCGTGATGGTCCGTAGAATCAACGGTCTATTTTACGTTGTTGATTTGAAATGGTCTGCAGATCTAACACGTTATTGATGTGAAATGGTTTGCAGACTTAACAATTTATGTTCCATTATTGACGATTTGTGTTCCATCATTGACTTTAAATGGTCCGCAAACTTAACAATTTGTTTTTTTGTTGTTATTGTCAAAAGTTTAGTTGCATGAAAGGGATTATTCAATTTAGATTGATTTGGGTTAAACGCACTTAGAATTGGAATAAATTGCAAAAAGTTCATTCGCTCAAAGCGAGAAGGAATAACTTGCGAAAAGTTCATTCGCTCAACAGCGAGAAATATAACTTACGAAAAGTTCATTCGCTAAAAAGTGAGAGATATAACTGACGAAAAGTTCATTCGTTAAAAAGCGAGAGATATAACTTGCGACAAGCTCATTCGCTAAAAAGCGAGAAATATAACTTGTGAAAAGTTTATTCGCTAAAAAGCGACAAATATAACTTATAAAAAGTTCAATCGGTAAAAAGCGAGAAATATAACTTGAAGTTCCTCGGTTTGTCGCGCGTAATGTCGTAATATCATTTTGAATTTAGATAGAGTTGAGAGTGTGGGCCCCATGAGCCTTGTCAAATTTATGAACTTGCATCACCTTCAAATCTTTCTTTACAACCTTTAATAATTTCAACCAAACAGATTGAAGATTATAATTACCATTGACTGAGCTCCAGGATTTACTCACAGTGTAAAGAAAGTCTGCATGTTCAGCCATAATGTTCATGAATATGAAATGTCTACCTGTTGTAGCCTAAAAATCAATGGCTACTAAGATGACATGTGGCGCATGCTTATGAAGGTAAAGTATATAGGTCAGAAGATTATATGGGCTAAAGTACACTTTTATGAGGAAAAACATGTACCAAAACCCTTCTTATGGTCCAAAATTGTACTTAGGCCCAGAGAAAGCAACTTAAATCTCTGCATAAAGGTGAGGTGTGTTGTCCAATCAGCACCTTTCACGTGTCACCATTTTATTGCTTAGCCAATCAGATGCACTCAAATTAGGGTGACATCAAGGTACAACAGTCATTCCAAACAGTATAAATAGTCCTTGAAATCAGGGGAAAGGTACATTTTTCGGAGGATAGTACTGTTACTCTGTCATAAATTCTTCTCTCTCCCTCTCTACTTTCTCTCTTTAAAAGTTCCTTTACATCCCTGACATCTGACTTAAGCATCGGAGGGGGAAATACCACCCAAACCTCCAGGGTGGTCCCTTTTTGCAGGTTGCTGGTCAGGAGTTTGCATCGGGATTCGAGCCAATCATTGTGCACAAGTCTCCGTTTTAAGAACCTATCTTTGGGAGTTGTTGTATTAGTTTACCAGTTTTACACTACGTAACATTTGGCGCCGTCTGTGGGGAGACGCAACAATGACGGACTGTCACTCATCGAATGTCGCAAGGAAAAGGAGTTTTAGAGTTCAGGTGGAAGATAATGTCGATGACGAGAGGCCACCCCGTGGGCGGGATCACGGCCATGCCGCCGCCCACCTAGAGGGTAGGTCTGTGACTCCCGTCATTTAGAAGAATCTTGAACGTCCAGTGACAGCTGGTCACTTGGAGAATGTGTTGAATGACTTCCAGGCAAGAATGGCCGCTGTTATGGAAGAACAGATTAAGAACAATATGTTGTTCTTTCAGCTGAGTCCCGGAGGAGAGGCAGCTGCGCCGCTCAAAGGGAAATCCCAAGAGGGTCGTCCTGAGCCTAGTCGGCCATCTCGGCTAGAATTGACCAGCAGGCCGCTTTCCAAGGGGAAGGGGCCAGCTGTTAGTGACTCTAGGAGAAAGATGGACTGGAGGTTGGTAGTCCGTCCAGGAGACAATATTCCTCCTACTGGCCACAAGATGGAGACTGATGCTAGGGAGTATTTGGAAGCTAAGAGGGCGGTAGCTCAGCAGCATTCAGCCTCTGGTTCCACTCCGTATATGAAGGATCCGTCCTTAAGACTCCCGTCCAGGACAGTAGCGCGAAGCCATGGCCCATCAGCATTTCAGCCGAGGCAGGAAAAGACAGTTTTGCAGCCAATGGTGTACAGGCGTCAAGCCTTGGCTAACACCTCTTCTAATCCGGTACTAAAGGAATACCGTCAGGAGCACATACCCATTGAGGGTCAGGTTGGGGCTCTCCCGATCAATTGGCCAACTTCTTTCTCGGTCAGGATTATGGAGTCCCCTCCTTTCCCAAAGGTCAAGCTCCCGACCACTGAGCCTTTTGATGGAACCACTGATCCAGACGATCATCTCTCAGCCTACAAGCATCAAATGTATGTCCAAGGGGTAGACGATGGTACTTGGTGTAAGAATTTCCCCTCCTTTCCCAAAGGTCAAGCTCCCGACCACTGAGCCTTTTGATGGAACCACTGATCCAGACGATCATCTCTCAGCCTACAAGCATCAAATGTATGTCCAAGGGGTAGACGATGGTACTTGGTGTAAGAATTTCCCAGCTACGTTGAAGGGGGTAGCTCAGAAATGGTTTAACAACTTGCCACCTAACTCAGTGAATAATTTTACTGAGCTCAACATTCTTTTCACCAGTCATTTTGTGGCTAATCGTCAGGAACAAAAAAAACAAGCATGCATTTGGGCAAGGTCGTCTAAGGTCCTAAGGAGGCATTGAGAGGTTATGTGAAGAGATTCAATCTAGAAGCATTGCAGATCCAAGATCTGAATGCAGGCGTGGCGTTTGACGCCTTCATCAGAGGTTTAAGACCAGGAAGTTTTAAGTTTGATTTGGTAAAGAAGAAAATCACTACTTTGACGGAAGCTTTGAAGGAGGCTGAAGCATTCATTCATGCCACAGAGGTTTGTGCTGAGGCAAACAGCCAGAGGTAAATAAGGTAGAGGAAGTTGTTCAGCCAAAAAAGAATCCGCCCAAGAAGGCTGAGACTTGGGCAATGACTTCTATGACCACCTCGTCCAAAAGAAGTAGGCGGTCCGAGTCGGCGGCCTCAGTTGAACCAATAGAGTTCAACAAAGATCAATATTCCATTTTGATGGAAATAAAGGATCAGCATGAGCTAAAGGGCCGGCCGAAATGAAGACGCCTTACCGTAACAGGGAAAAAGCAAGTATTGTCACTTCACAAAGATTGTGGGCATGAAACCAATGAATGCAAGCACTTGAAGAGAGCACTAGAGAGTTGGCTCGAAAAGGTAAGATGAACAATTACCTGCCTTCGTCAGGAAGGAAGTTCCAAAAGAGATAACCGTCAAGGAAGAAGATGGACGGAGATAGCACATGATGATGTGGTAATGGTCATCTCAGGAGGATTTGCGGCGGAGGTCCAACAAATCGCGGCCACAAAAACTATTTAAGGGAGCTCAGTCAGGTTATGCTCACTAACCAGGCCGAGTCTGATCCTTTCCCAAAAATAGTGGTCAGCGAGCTGGACCGAGGGAAGATAAGGACGCCGCACGATGATCCACTAGTTGTGGAAATGAAGATTGCCAACCTTAGGGTTAGGCGAATTCTGATTGATACTGGAAGCTCCACGGATATAATCAGTGCTGATTGTTTGTCTTGGCTGAAGTTTGATAAGAATGACTTGGTTCCTGTAAATCATCCTATAATTGGTTTTGGGGGAGGAATCATCCATCCCATGGGGACCGTTACCCTATCCGTCAGGGTTGGAGACAAGGAAGCTGCGAGAACGCTTTTTGTGAAGTTCCTGGTAGTACGAGATATGACAGCATACAATGTCATCGTCGGACGACCTACCTTAAATCATATTAAAGCCGTCATTGTAACTCACCTGATGCTCATGAAATTTGAGTGTGATGGTGGGAAAGTTGGGTCTTTGTATGGAGACCAGCAGGCGGCTAGAGAATGCTATCTTACTACTTTGAGACCATCATCATGGAAAGAGAAATCAGAGCGGCCAAAGGCCATGGAGGATGAGCCGGCCGAAAAGGTGAAAGGCCATATAAGTGAGTTGAAGCATGAGGTAGAGAAGGCTCAGGCAAAGCCCCTCCAAGAGGGCAAGCCTCCATGCTCTTACCTAGCAAGAAAATGAGATGTTTGTCTATTAAAGAAGAAAAATTCATCTGAAGAAGTAATGGCTATCATGAGCTTGGGACAGAACGTCCAGAGCCAGTGGAGATCCCAATGGAAATCTGTTTAAATCCAGAGCGTCCGGAGAGGACATTGAAGATTGGATCCGTCCTAGGGTCTGAAACCAAGGACGGCTTAGTTCCCTTGACATGATACCTTGAGAAAGTGTAATCTTTTCTTAGTACCTCACAATGAAAAAAGTAGAAATGTATACATGTACCTTGGCTCTCCGTCAAGCAAAATTCATATAATACAACTCTACTTCTCTCCTATGACTGTCCATCTGTTTGATTTTGTTTGCTTGATTTAGTTAAAAACGCATATTATCGTTCAAGCTGACTAATAAAACAGAGCAGCAAGTAAAAACACCTTCTATTAGGAGAACGGCCAACATGTTATCATCCTTATAAGGACAAGTACATGGAATCGGCCTGCACCTTGTTTACTTAAAGAGTAAACATCTCCTAAACAAGGTCGGCTGGAATTAGGATGCCTTAGTAAAGGTATCCTACTTTCCGTCCAAAGCCATACTTCGAAATAACAACCTTAGTAAAGGAACAAGTTATTTCACAATTTAACAAAGATGGACGGGTTATAATAACCTTCATAAAATGTCCAAGTTATTAAGCAAATTATGGTCTTTCTCTCTTTTGAAACAAAGAAAGGTCACTAAGACCTCTTCGTCCAAGAAGGGGGGCATATAGGGACCTAATTTATTGCAAATAACTAAATCTTTGTCCAATGACGAATAATAGCCAAAATTCTTCTTGGCCGTGAACCCCCTTGCCTTTTTAGGGGGTGGGGCATCGCTGGTAGTGGCCGGTCTTTTCTTGACGGCCGCCTTCTCCGCCAACACCTTGGACGTTGGGGCATTTTTCTGAAAAAAGTAAGTAAAAATGTTAGTCAAAAGCAATTAAAGGGGAAAGAGAAAGGAAGACGTCCAAGATTAGCTCTGGACGTTTTGCTCTTCAAAGAAGGAGCTCGTCCAGAGTCAATTC